>NC_134353.1:155449713-155749713 GCF_048569485.1 Anomaloglossus baeobatrachus | reverse complement strand
TGAGAGAGCCCTTTTGCTCGCAGATGCTGGCCCGTGGGAACTCTCTGCCTGTGCGGTGGCTTTCTATCCCCCTTGGTGGGCTGTTGTCTTCAGTCGGGACTTGGGTGGGAAAGGACCTATAGTCCAGACCACAATCAGTCAATTAACTCAGTCCAGTGGGTTCTGGACCTCGTTTCTGGGTCTGAGTACCCCCCTGTGTGCTCCGGTTTCCGAGTCGGTTCCCCGGGTCGGTACCAGCGGGCCACTACCCTGTCCTGGTCCACCACGGTTCTACCGAGCCGTCTTCCCGGCTCCTGAAGGCTAGGCCACCGTCTGCCTCCTAGCCAAAGGTGCCCGGGCTCCAACCCCGGCACCTGTCAGACTCCTTCACTCCTCACTCACTAAAACTCAATTCTCCACTCTCTGTGTCTCCTGCTTCAGGCTCTCTGAACTCCTCGGTGGGCGTGGCCAACCCCTGGTGTGTTCATCAAGCACTGAGGTAGGTGACTAGTGTTTATGGTTTGGCTGGTGTTACCTAGTGAGGGACTGGTGTTGTACGGGGCGCTATCTGTGACTACCTGGCTAGTCCAGGGCATCACACTCCCCCTTGATTAACTACAGACCGTCCGCGGGCTGTCCGACCACCACCATTTATTTTTCTGAACTGCAAAAGATAAAAGAGAACATGTATACAAGTATACCAACATATTTACAATTACGAAAACTTTTGTTTCCTCCCTTGATGGGAGGCATTTTGCTTAAACGTTGCAAACAGATAAAAACACATTTTTATTAACTGGGAACGGGACGGGACCAGGTCCTTTCAGTTGCCCACCCAAGCAAACCTGAACCTTGCTGCTGCCTCTAAAAACAGGTCAGCACCCCTTTTCCCCAGTCCAGGAATCGGGTTCGGGTCCGGGTGTGGCCCATACAGACCGGGTACAAAGTTCCATACCCGGCAGTCTCTCAGAGGCCCCACGTCCAGGGGACCCCTGACCCGGAGGGTGGTCACCGGTTGCAATGGTGACGGGACCCCGGCCTCTTCTGCCGCAGGCCCTTCCTCCAACCAGCCTCCCCGGGGGCTGCAGGACCTGAAAGGTTGGTCCGGGATAATTTGCAAGCCCAAAAGTTTTTGGGTGGCCTGCAAGTTCTCAGCCTTGTTCATGGTAAAACGGGGTAAACAACGGGAATCAACTCTGCAAACTTCTGCAAACTTCAACCTTGCAGCGGGTTCCGGCTCCTTTAAGGCCGGCCATTTTCAGGGCACATGCCTGCAAAGTGCCCCAGCTGCCGACAGTACCTGCAGAGCGCCATCATCGTGTTTCCGAAGACACCAATGACGAGCGGGGCCTCATCCTCCGAGACGGACTCTGTATCATCCCCTGAGCTGCTGCGATCTGTCGTCTCCGGTTCTGATTTGTCACCAACGGGGTCTTCCGGGCCGGGCGCCGTTCCCATCGCGGCTGGGCGGACTGCCGGGGCCGACATCCTTCCTGCGGCAGGCGGTTCACCGCCAGCTGCTGCACGGGGAGTCACCACCAGAGCCTCTGGACCCGCCGCTCCTGCGACCGGAGCGGGAACTGTAACCTCCTCCTCGCCGGCGGCATTCTCTGCGGGCGCCACCGCTCCAGCGGTCGGCGCAGGGCCGGCATCAGGCTTGGGAGCAGACATCCGCCATCTGCTCCCCCTTGGTCTTTTCGCAGCACTCCGTTCTTCTGGTGGGCAGTTTCGCTTTTCAACCTCTTGCTTTGCTGCACAGCCGCATTCCCAGGGGGGCGGGGCTTCAGTTTTTCGCACCCTTTCTGCAGGGAAGAAGACTCTGGCGGGAATCTTCGCGCCAAAAGATGGCGGCAAGATGGTGGATTATGCAAATTTTGCAATGGATCACCGTTGACTTCACTTCAAGGCGCACTTCACTAGGTAAGTGAATAGGTAAATATCCTGTTCGTGACGCCAGAAGAGACGATGTGTACCGCCCCACGCTCGGCTGCCGCCGAGCCGCTCGGATCCAGGCTCGTTGGTGGGTGGCTCGAGCGTCTCCGGACCTGGGGTCACTTCGCTCTGAAAGGGTGCTGGCGCTATTTAGGGGGGGTGGTAGGTAGGTGTACGGCCGGAGCTGTGTTTAAGTTCGTGACGCCACCCACGGGTTGTGGTGAAGGTGGACACCACCGCTGCGGTTACTGGGCACCCGGACCAGTTGGTGATGCAGCAAGGTGTTAACCCTTCCGTGGGCAGGGGTGGTGGCCCCAGGACCCATTGGGGAGAGCTGGGTGGTGTAGGGCGGTGCGCGGCCGGATGGCACTGTTGTACTCACTGTTATTGACACACACAAGTCTCTGGTAAACAAAGTTGATGGTGGTCGGTGCCCGCAGCCGGCTGTGTCTGGTCCGCCACCCGGTTCGGTGGTCTTGGCCTTTCTCCTGCACCGTGTAGTGTATTTGGGCTGCCTGCGCTTCAGCGACGGGAGTCCGCTCCCCGTCTGTATGTATGTCGGGAGAGCCCTTTTGCCGGCAGACGCTGGCCCGTGGGATCTCTCTGCCTGTGCGGTGGCTTTCTATCCCCCTCGGTGGGCTATTGTCTTCAGTCGGGACTTGGGTGGGAAAGGACCTATAGTCCAGACCACAATCAGTCAATTAACTCAGTCCAGTGGGTTCTGGACGTCGTTTCAGGGTCTGAGTACCCCCCTGTGTGCTCCGGTTTCCGAGTCGTTTCCCCGGGTCAGTACCGGCGGGCCACTACCCTGTCCTGGTCCACCACGGTTCTACCGAGCCGTCTTCCTGGCTCCTGCAGGCTAGGCCACCGTCTGCCTCCTAGCCAAAGGTGCCCGGGCTCCAACCCTGGCACCTGTCAGACTCCTTCACTCCTCACTCACTAAAACTCAACTCTCCACTCTGTGTTTCCTGCCTCAGGCTCTCTGAACTCCTCGGTGGGCATGGCCAACCGCCTGGCTCCGCCCCCTTGTGTGTTCATCAAGCACTGAGGTAGGTGACTAGGGTTTATGGTTTGGCTGGTGTTACCTAGTGAGGGACTGGTGTTGTGCGGGGCGATATCTGTGACTACCTGGTTAGTCCAGGGCATCACACATATATATATATATATATATATATATATATATATATATAAAAAAAAATATATATATATATATATATAGATAGAGAGAGAGAGAAAGAGAGAGAGAGAGAAAGAGAGAAAGAGAGAGAGAGAGAAAAAGAGCGAGAGAGAGAAAAAAAGAGAGAGAGAGAAAGAGAGAGTGAGAGAGAAAAATAGAGAGAGAGAAAAAGAGAGTGAGAGAAAAAGAGAGAGAGAAAAAAAGAGAGAGAAAAAAAGAGAGAGAGAAAAAAGAGAGAGAAAAAAAGAGAGAGAGAGAGAAAAAGAGAGAGAGAGAAAAAGAGAGAGAGAGAGAAAGAGAGAGAAAAAGAGAGAGAGGGAGAAAGAGAAAGAGAGAGAAAGAGAGAAACAGAGAGAAAAAGAGAGAGAGAGAAAAAAAGTGAGAAAAAGAGAGAAACAGAGAGAAAAAGAGAGAGAGAAAAAGAGAGAGAGAAAAATAGAGAGAGAAAGAGAGAGACAAAGAGAAATAGAGAAAAAGACAGAAAAGAGAGAGAAAAAGAGAGAGAGAAAGAAAGAAAAAGATAGAAAAAGAGAGAAAAAGAGAGAACAAGAGAGAGAGAAAAAGAGAGAGAGAGAAGAGAGAGAGGAGAGAGAAGAGAGAAAGGAGAGAGCAATGCAGCCTCATTCCGTGAACTGCTCCGATTTTAGAAGTGTGTCCCGCTGCTCACAGCTGATGTCCGGCTCATCCCCTCAGTGCATAAGTAAATTAAATTATAATTATAAATAAATAATAATTATAATTTAAAATTAAAAATAAATTAAATTAAATTCTTTACCGGGACAACCGGGACTTGAACTCGTGAACTAATTCTCCTTAGACCCGCAACACACATCCGTTTAATTTGTACGTGTGCGGTACGTATTTGCACGTACCGGAGACACGTACACACGGAGACCCATGTTATTCAATGGTAGATGGCACACACACATAAAATTACACGGAACGTGTGACCGTGTGGTAAGTACGTGTGTGCACTTTTCTACACGGACGACATGTCCGTTTTTGGCCGGCAGCACGCAGGCACGGACCCGCTTTAGTCTATGGGTCCGTGCCTGCACGTACCGCACACGGAGTATGTCCGTGTTCAGCACGTTTCGTGCGTGTGTGTTTTTACACTAGCGATCTTATTTTTGTTTTTTTTAAATTAAAGTCAGTATACTTACCTTTTTTTCTGCTGTTCTCAGTCATACTTACATTGGCGCTCGTTTTTTTTCTTCCCCCGGCTCATACCGCTCCCCGATCACCAGCGCGGAGAGGAACATCTGTGCAGAGAATACGCGGCAACAATTACTTTGAATACAGTCAGGGCCAGAAATATTTGGACAGTGACACAAGTTTTGTTATTTTAGCTGTTTACAAAAACATGTTCAGAAATACAATTATATATATATAATATGGGCTGAAAGTGCACACTCCCAGCTGCAATATGAGAGTTTTCACATCCAAATCGGAAAAAGGGTTTAGGAATCATAGCTCTGTAATGCATAGCCTCCTCTTTTTCAAGGGACCAAAAGTAATTGGACAAGGGACTCTAAGGGCTGCAATTAACTCTGAAGGCGTCTCCCTCGTTAACCTGTAATCAATGAAGTAGTTAAAAGGTCTGGGGTTGATTACAGGTGTGTGGTTTTGCATTTGGAAGCTGTTGCTGTGACCAGACAACATGCGGTCTAAGGAACTCTCAATTGAGGTGAAGCAGAACATCCTGAGGCTGAAAAAAAAGAAAAAATCCATCAGAGAGATAGCAGACATGCTTGGAGTAGCAAAATCAACAGTCGGGTACATTCTGAGAAAAAGGGAATTGACTGGTGAGCTTGGGAACTCAAAAAGGCCTGGGCGTCCACGGATGACAACAGTGGTGGATGATCGCCGCATACTTTCTTTGGTGAAGAAGAACCCGTTCACAACATCAACTGAAGTCCAGAACACTCTCAGTGAAGTAGGTGTATCTGTCTCTAAGTCAACAGTAAAGAGAAGACTCCATGAAAGTAAATACAAAGGGTTCACATCTAGATGCAAACCATTCATCAATTCCAAAAATAGACAGGTCAGAGTTAAATTTGCTGAAAAACACCTCATGAAGCCAGCTCAGTTCTGGAAAAGTATCCTATGGAGAGATGAGACAAAGATCAACCTGTACCAGAATGATGGGAAGAAAAAAGTTTGGAGAAGAAAGGGAACGGCACATGATCCAAGGCACACCACATCCTCTGTAAAACATGGTGGAGGCAACGTGATGGCATGGGCATGCATGGCTTTCAATGGCACTGGGTCACTTGTGTTTATTGATGACATAACAGCAGACAAGAGTAGCCGGATGAATTCTGAAGTGTACAGGGATATACTTTCAGCCCAGATTCAGCCAAATGCAGCAAAGTTGATCGGACGGCGCTTCATAGTACAGATGGACAATGACCCCAAGCATACAGCCAAAGCGACCCAGAAGTTCATGAGTGCAAAAAAGTGGAACATTCTGCAATGGCCAAGTCAATCACCAGATCTTAACCCAATTGAGCATGCATTTCACTTGCTCAAATCCAGACTTAAGACGGAAAGACCCACAAACAAGCAAGACCTGAAGGCTGCGGCTGTAAAGGCCTGGCAAAGCATTAAGAAGGAGGAAACCCAGCGTTTGGTGATGTCCATGGGTTCCAGACTTAAGGCAGTGATTGCCTCCAAAGGATTCGCAACAAAATATTGAAAATAAAAATATTTTGTTTGGGTTTGGTTTATTTGTCCAATTACTTTTGACCTCCTAAAATGTGGAGTGTTTGTAAAGAAATGTGTACAATTCCTACAATTTCTATCAGATATTTTTGTTCAAACCTTCAAATTAAATGTTACAATCTGCACTTGAATTCTGTTGTAGAGGTTTCATTTCAAATCCAATGTGGTGGCATGCAGAGCCCAACTCGCGAAAATTGTGTCACTGTCCAAATATTTCTGGACCTAACTGTATGCCGGCCGCTCATTAATCAATCTCGTATTCCCTGCTTTCCCCACCCACAGACGCCTGTGATTGGTTGCAGTCAGACACGCCCCCCACGCTGAGTGACAACTGTCTCACTGCACCCAATCACAGCAGCCGGTGGGCGTGTCTATACTGTGCAGTAAAATAAATGAATAAATAATTTAAAAAAACGGCATGCGGTCCCCCCCAATTTTAATACCAGCCAGATAAAGCCATACGGCTGAAGGTTGGTATTCTCAGGATGGGAAGCCCCAAGTTATGGGGAGCCCTCCAGCCTAACAATATCAGTCAGCAGCCGCCCAGAATTGCCGCATACATTATATGCGACAGTTCTGGGACTGTACCCGGCTCTTCCCGATTTGCCCTGGTGCGTTGGCAAATCGGGGTAATAAGGAGTTATTGGAAGCCCATAGCTGCCAATAAGTCCTAGATTAATCATGTCAGGCGTCTCCCGGAGATACCTTCCATGATTAATCTGTAAATTACAGTAAATAAACACACACACCTGAACAATCCTTTATTAGAAAAAAAAACACTAACAAATTGCCTTGTTTACCAATATAATAAGCCCGAAAAAGCCCTCCATGTCCGGCGTACTCCAGAATGGTCCAGCGTCGCTTCCAGCTCTGCTGCATGGAGGTGACCGGAGCTGCTGAAGACACCGCCGCTCCTGTTACCTCCACGCAGCTAATGAAGGGAATAGCGTGATCAGCTGAGCTGTCACTGAGGTTACACGCGGCCAACACTGAATACAGCTGATCGTGCTATTCCCTTCATTAGCTGCGTGGAGCTGACAGGAGCGGCGGTGTCTTCAGCAGCTTCTGTCACTTCCATGCAGCAGAGCCTGAAGCGACGCTGGACCATCCTGGAGTACGCCGGACATGGAGGGCTTTTTCGGACTTATTAAATTGGTAAACAAGGCAATTTGTTAGTGGTTTTTTTTCTAATAAAGGATTGTTCGGTTGTGTGTGTTTATTTACTGTAATTTAGAGATTAATCATGGAATGTATCTCGTGGAGACGCCTGACATGATTAATCTAGGACTTATTGGCAGCTATGGGCTTCCAATAACTCCTTATTACCCCGATTTGCCAACGCACCAGGGCAAATCGGGAAGAGACGGGTAGAGTCCCAGAACTGTCGCATATAATGTATGCGGCAATTCTGGGCGGCTGCTGACTGATATTGTTAGGCTGGGGGCTCCCCATAACGTGGGGCTCCCCATCCTGAGAATACCAGCCTTCAGCCGTATGGCTTTATCTGGCTGGTATTAAAATTGGGGGCTTTAATTATTTATTTATTAATTTTACTGCACAGTATAGACACGCCCACCGGCTGCTGTGATTGGGTGCAGTGAGACAGCTGTCACTCAGCGTGGGGGGCGTGTCTGACTGCAACCAATCACAGGCGTCTGTGGGTGGGGAAAGCAGGGAATACGAGATTGATTAATGAGCGGCCAGCATAGTCAAAGTAAATGTTGCCGCGTATTCTCTGCACAGCTGTTCCTCGCCGCGCTGGTGATCGGGGAGCGGTAAGTATGAGAGAGGGCTGCTCACTTCAGTCACTCGGGGGATTAGCGGTCTCTGGTGAATCCTTCACAGGTGAGCGCTAATCAGTACGCGGCACACAGAGAGAGCCGCGGCATGACAATGAAGTCGGGTGAAGTTCACCCGAGTTCATTCTTATCGCGCAACTCTGTCTGCTGTCAGCCGACATGTATCAACGACATTGTGCAACACACAAACGGACATTCCGCACGGACATTCCACGTACACATACACGGGCATTTTACACACAAACACGGACATTTTACACGTATACACGGCTCGCATACGCCATCACATGGATGCCATGCGTACCAGAGAAATGTCCCAAAAAAACGGAACACAGACCCGAAAAACGGACCGTGTCACACGGACATTTTTTTTGCGGAAGTGTGTTTTAGGCCTTAGGCAGTAGCTCTACCCATTGAGCCACTGCCTCTAATGAAAAGCATAGAAAGATTTGGTAATCTTGACTTCTGTATTGCAGTAGAGAATCCAGAAGTGGATTATTCAGCTACAAAGAGAGATAGAGAGAGGGAAAAAGCGAGAAAAAGAGAGAGAAAGAAAAAGAAAGAGAGAGAGGGAGAGAAAGAGCAGGCACTACCTGAGTGAAGTCTCCAGTGACAGCGCGGCTCACGTCAGTTGGTCCGTGGAGCTTACACAGAGCGCTCGTGTTCTACGGCGCTCCTGTCAGCTTCATGTAGCAGAGCTGAAAGCATCGTGTGGATTACTTCAGACCTGGATTGTTGTTTGGGGATTAATAAAGAGGTAACTGAGGGTGTTTTTTGTCTTTTATTACAAATAAAGGATTTTTCGTTGTGTGTGTTTGTTTATTTACTTTCACTTACACGTTAATCATGGAAGGTAATTTGGGGAAGACGCCTGTCATGATTAACCTAACCTTATTACCCCGATTTCCACCGCACCAGGGCAATTTGGGATGAGCCGGGTAGAGTCCCGGGACTGTCGCATCTTCCGGGCGGCTGCTGGCTGATATTGTTAGGGTGGTGGGCTCCCCATAACGTGGCGCTCCCCATCCTGACAATACCAGCCTCCAGCCGTGTGGCTTTATCTTGGCTGGTATCAAAATTGAGGGGAACCGCAGGTTTTTTTTTTTTTATCATTTATTTATTCATTTTACTGCACGATATAGACCCGCCCGCCGGCGTCTGTGATTGGTTGCAGTGAGACAGCTGTCACTCAGCGTGGGGGCGTGTCTGACTGCAACCAATCATGGGCGCCGGTGGGCGGGGAAAGCAGGGAATACCAGATTGAATAATGAGCGGCAGCCATTTTCAAAAGAGGAAAAGCTGCTGTAGCTTTGTGCCGCGCCCGTGATTGGTGAGTAGGAAAGAGAGAGGCATAGTGCTGGGGACACAGGACGCATGCAAATACACAACATGCGCACATAGCCTTACTGTGAAAAGCCACGCTTTTGGTGATCGAACCATTATCGAAAGGTAACTCGAACTGCCGAACTTGAAGCAAATCGTTTGAGTTCATTGAACAACTCGAACACCGCCCAAAATCACTCGAATTTGAAATTGGCAAACGGTTTGATTAGAACATCGCTCATCTCTGCCAATAACAGGGTCCCGCGATGATCCATACTCACTGTCCCAGTCAATGAAGAACAGAATGTTCCCTATTGGCTGGGAGAGCAGTGCAGTGACCTGAGCTAACATCAATAGGCAGCCCAGGTCAGTGCAGGGCATGACGAGTACTGCCGTCAGGAGGTTAGCTAGGTATATTACCTGCGGTGATGATCTCCACTGAACTCCTGATGTCAGCGCTCGCCACTGACTTCCATTGTCTGCCGCATTCACAAGCGAAGTATCACGAGCTGCACGTAACGTCACCACTAGTCAAAGTCTTGGGCCACTTGCAAGACTTCATGTGAGAACGCAGCGGGCATTGAAGTCAGTGACGAGCGCTGACATCAGGAGTGCAGCGGACTCCATCACCACAAGTAATGAACTTAGCTAACCTCCTGATGTCTGTGCTTGTCCCGCAGCTGCTAGCACTGCTGTGCAGATGCTGACACACTGCAGTGCGAACAGCTGCTAGGCTGACATGGGACTGGGACACTGACTGCAGGGGCACCCAACGGAAGTTACATGGAATTGCTTCCGTGTGGCTTCCTGGGATTTTACGGACCCATTGACTGGTATTGTGTTACATTCCGCAATTGAGGAACAGAATAGGACATGTTCCATAATAATTGAATGGACATACGGCATCCGATGTGGTTTTTGTAGTCACTGATGGCACACGGAAGTGCTCCGTGTGGCATCCAATCCTATAAAAAAGACATTGAAAAGATGGTCTTGTCAGTAGTTCCGCAAAAAAAACAGGTACTGAACAGGACAAACAGAACGGTCGTCTGAATGAGCCCTAAAGGAGAAAATTTACACCTTTGTTTAGCTGACAAGAATGAACATCCATCTCAGTGAGCCTGACAGTTTTAGTGCACTGCAGGGAAAATGTCTGTCTTGCAGATGCTCTTCACACATCCTGTCCTAGGACAGGCTTCACACGGCTAGACTGAAGTTGCCATTTGTGCCGGGCAGACCTCGACTTTAAAAAGTCTGGATCCGCTTGAGTACAAAAGAAATCGAGCACCGACCCCAGGCCTGCAGTATTCAGGGAACTGTGGATTAAAGATTTGGGTCTGGTCAACTGGGTAATAAAAAAAAATCAAAGAAAAAAGAAAGAAAATAAGAATAAACCAAGCGTTTCATATCTACCGAGTCTCTGCACGGCTGTACATTGCTTCTGGGGCCACTCACTCTACGTCCGGGGCTGGTCATTATCTTCATGCATATGCACTGCTTACACCGCCCACCATCAGTCCCTATATCTGATTGGTTGCAGTAAGACAGTGCCCCCAGCCTTTGTGACAGTATGTCTGACTGCAAGCAATCAGAGGCGCTGTCTGCATCTAGATTGGTAGATTGGTATATAAGTAAACAAATAAATAAAATTGGCGTAGGGTCCCCCCATATTATGATACCCAGCCATGATAAAGCATACGGCTACAGGCTGCAGACCCCAGCCATGCACGTTATCTTGGCTGTGTATCAAAATAAGAAGAATCGCATACAGCTTCTTTTTTTTATTTTTTTAATTATTTAAATAAATAATTTTTAAAATGGTTTTGTGCCCTGGCAAAACCAGGTTGTCACAGAGACTGCACAAATATTCCACGTGCAGGCCTACCAACACAACACCACACACAGGTAACACCAGCCACAAAAGCCTAGTCACCCCCCCGGGACAATAGGGACACACCAGTGGGTGGGACCAGGAGGATGGAAACACCCACCTAGGGGTCCTGAGGTGTCAGGGGAGGGAACATGTTAAGAAAAAGTGAGAGGAGTCTAGTTTGAGCAGAGGAAGTGAGAGGAGCATGGAGTGAAGTAGGGTCAGAGGTTGGAGCCCCTGGACTACCGGACCACCTAAGCTGACTAGGTGGCAGATGGCAGAGCAGTGCCACAGGTGACGGAGATCCGGTCGTGGCAGACCTTAATTGGATCGGGGCAGGCTTGTAGCCCACCGGTGCCGACAGCAGGAATCCGGTACGGAGGCCGTGTACAGTTGGGGTACCTGGACCCCAGGGCAAGAACCGCTTCAAGTACCTTACGGATTAGCCAGCAGGGGACAAGGTTCCAGATCTTGTTCTACGAGTAGCCCAGAGAGCGAAACGGAAGCCCAACGAGGGGGATAGCATGTCCGCCAGAATCCACAGAGATCCCCCGGGTCAGATTTTGCGGGCAACGGCTCCCATAGTACATAACACAGGGAGCGGACTTCTCCCGTTTTATGCGGATTAAGTCACCACACAAGAAACTACAAATGCAGAAGGAAGGGCCCCTGCCCTGTCAGCCCGTGCGTGGGACCAAGCACACCCCTCCAGAAGCTCTCGGCATCCGGCTTGGTTTACAATACGGACTTTGTGTGATTTATTACCACAGTGAGTACACCGGTACCATCCGGTCCAGTCCAAGAGACTGCTCCCTGCAACCCCCCTCACCATCCTCTGGGCCCCGGGACTACACCTCCCCTACCCATGGAGGGGATTCTACCTTGCTGCCCCACTCCATCAGCCCCGGGCACCCCCATACCAAGGCAGCGGCGGTGTAACCAACCATCACCGCAACCCACGGGTGGCGTCACTGACAAACTCTTCCCCTGTAAATACCCCTTTTTATTGTTGTGGGCGACGGGCCGCTGCACGAGCCCTGGATCAGGCTGCCACTTGAGCCCCAGCCACGATCTCGGATCCGAGCGCCTCGGGTAGCCTTCCCTGACGTGGTCAGTCACCTCCTGCCCGCGACACGACAATCCTGGAATTTTACCCAGCTCATCCCGATTGCCCTAGTGCGGTGACAATTCGGCTAGTAAGGGGTAAATAATAGCTCACAGCTGCCACTAAGCCCTAGATTAGTAATAGGAGGTGTCTATAAGACCCCCCATTACTAATATGTAAGTAAAAAGAAAATCCTTTTTTTAAAATAAAATACAAAAAACACACCCTCTTTCACCCCTTTATTAACCTCAGAAACAACCAGGTCCATTGTAATCCACACAAGGTCCCAAGATGATTCCACCTCTGCAACATCTGAAATGACAGCACTTGAGCATATAACATGACCATCTGCTTTGAGCGTCAGGCAGAAAATAACAGAGCCCCAGTTTGTTCCTACAGTCCCCACCTGTGATCGCAGGTAACCTGACCTCATATCACAAGTGAATAACAGCTATTATGGCTAGGTAACAAAATTGGGGCGGATCCTCTTATTTTGATACACAGCTAAGATAAGTGCATGGCTGAAGACTGCAGCCTGTAGCCATATGCTTTATCTGTGCTGGGTATTATAATATGAGAGGACTCTACACTATTTTTTTATTTAGCTATTTATTTATTTTTATAGCAATAGAGACACACACACAGTGTCTCTAATTGAAAGCAGTCAGACACGCTATCACACAGGATGGGGGCACGTCTGACTCCAACCAATCAAAGATGCGAGGACTGCCAGTGGGCAGGGGAATCAGTGCATATTCATGAGGGGTAATGAGCAGCCCCATAAGTAGCATTAGAGTTGCGTGGGAGGCTCAGTAAAATATAACGCACTTGCTCCAATCCCAATATTCCTTCTACCACCATTTTAAAATGCCGTGTTCTGGTCCCCATATACATATCAATTTCAGGTCTGAACCAGTTTTTTTTAAAAACTTAGTTGGACCTGCCGATCCTGGATATCTGCGAGTCTACCCATCACTAATTGCCACCCTTAAAGTCTAGACAGAGTGAACTAGATAAAGCATACCCCTTTGCTAACTAAAGATATTTAAAAAAATGTTTAATATTGAAAAGTATTTATTTTATCACATTTCCTAGAGAACCCCTTTAAAAATTGCAAATGTGCCTTGAAGAATTGATGTTTTGCTGCTGTTTTGAAGTTCAGGGTTGTCACACCAAATATTGACTTGATTTAGATTTATCTTTTCTATAATACTGTATATTACTATTGTTATGGTTAATATTTTATATTAAGTTAGATTATCATTTAAGCAATTTATATATCTATATATCTTTGATAATTTTGTACTTTTATATTAGCTTCATAAGTGTTATTCATAAAAGCAATAACACAGGGTGTACTCTTTGTTATAAAGATGCTTTTGTCTCAAATGTCTTTGTTAATGAATGTCCAGAAAACTGGACAGAACTAGACTTTTAGGAATGCAGCAGGATCCATCATTTACGATCTTGTTTTTGTCAACCTATATACCCATTTAAGGTAATCTATTAGGTCATGCCCCTTTCTTTGTGACAGTAATAAAACTAGTGTCTTGGGCATCTGAGATTTCAGACAAGCCTAGCACACTGACACAATTGGCTGTGTGTGTGTCCTTGTTCTCCGATCGATCGACCAACTTGTTTTAGTTAACACTGGCAAACGTGTGAGACCATTTGTCTTTCTCCTATAGCTTTTTTTGTATAGCAAGGTTTCCACGACATTACATGGTGCCTGAAACCTGGGAATTGTCAAACTGGACCTTCTTTGGACCCGACTACAAGGATCTCTCTGGGAACCACTGAATAAAACCGCGGTGAGTAACCCATTGTGTTACAAATAATTCAGTGTTACCTAGAGGGCTCTGGGACGGGTAATTGGTGGTCCTAACAAGACAATTTCTGTTGAACCTTTGCCAGTGTTTGAATTTTTTTTTTCTCTGTTCTATGTATCAATGTGTCTTTAGATGTATAATTGAATTGAATGATGGATGAATGAAAATTGAATGAAGTGACAAGTAACCAACCTTGCCCAACGATTCTGGACAGGAACCTCCGCAGTTCTACCTGTATATTTCAGGAGTCGGAGGATTGTTATATGTTGTCTCCATTGTCTATGTGATTGTTATGTCTGGACTGATGTGGTTGTAAACTATGAGGATCCTTGAATGTGGGACTGATTGATCTTTGAGTGACTAATAAGGGACTACGGTCTCTGATTGATAAGGGATCCCGTTAGGTGTGTTCCTTTACATGTGGTGAAGAGAAAAATCGGTCCTTATCAGGATCAGGGAAGTATAATTGTCCATAACAGAGGAATCCTTCATGGTAAGGTAGTACTCTGAGGGTATTGAATCTCTCCTGTAAATTGATAAGGGTACTCTCTTGAAAGAGGTGCTGAATGCAGCTTTGACCTGAATACAGCAGGAGTGTTAATACCAGCGACTGTGGAAGTGTGGATTGTGTAACTGACGTATTGTAAAGTTGTGTTGATGAATCAGAATCGTTGTCCTCAGTGTCTGTGTTCTGTTTTGTGTGAACTCAAGAGAGGAAAAATCATAGTAGTTGAAGTTTTTGCTCAGCCTATTTACCCAGACCAGGAAATATACAGTATAAGAAGTAAAACTTACTGTAGATATAATTGTCATGCAGTGCCATTACAGGGAGTTGAAGGAAAGCTTTTGAACTGGGTAGTAAATACACATCACTACGCCCCCACCTGGGTGACATCCTTCTTTTGTCCAGGAATTGATTCAGTTGACTGAGAAGCTGCAGAGGCGGCTATTGAATAATTACAGATTACCTCAGGAAATGTTATATGAACCCATAGAGACTGTTACAATTGTTTTTGGTGTAGTAGGGTTTGTATTACTGTTCATTTGGGTGTGTGTCAGAATCTCTCTAGCTCACAGGGCTGGACAACCGGTGTTAGTGCTTCCTTAGAATCCGTCTTGCGAGTCCTGAAGAAGACTGGGACAGGATTAAATTGAGAGTCTGAGAGACTCAAGCTGTGCTAAAAGGAGTTCTACGGTTAACTCAGCACAGGCACAGGTGTTGCAGTCATGGGGACTGGCAACAGTAAGGAATTCACTAACTCAACGGCCATTGTCCCAGTTCCAGCATGTGAGATAGTGGAGAGGCTGAAAGGAAAGGAAGCAGTAGATGGATGTGAAGTTATACTGAAGAAATTTGGTATGGGCAAGTGGGGTAATCTAGAAGAGGGGGAATGGGAGAAGTGTATTTGCAACTGGGAAGGATGGCTGAAAGATAAGAACAAGTTTGAACAGGCTAGGATGTGGTTAGATGTAGCCAAGCGTCTCTCTATGAGTGAGCATAAATCAGAAGAAACCAAGCATGGTACTGTCTATCAAATCTATGATAGTATTAAAAACCCTGAAACTCTTGAAGTCCCTATACTGAATGTAAAACATACAATCCCTTCAGCACCCCCACCTTATACAGGATCAAAGGGATGGGCATGCAGGTCTTGTGGTCAACAGAACTCCCCTGGGGCTAACTATTGTTTGTCTTGTGGGTCCCCACGCCCAGAAATAATGCACAAGGTGCCTCTGTTCCCAATGAGGACCACAAGTCATGTACAGTTTACACCCCCGGGAGTGGATGGGAATAACCAACCAGTACACCATCACCCTCAGGTATGGCCAATAGAAACATATCGGCCCTGGTCCCCCAGTGAGCTTATTGCCCTTGCTACTCAACTCCCCGATCCCCGAAAAACCCCCCTTACATTTAGAACGCGCCTTCAGGGCGTCCAAGAGGCATATCGGGCCACGTGGGATGATCTTGTTTCAGTCATTTTACAGAAAGGGAGGATTGAGGCAATACTAAAAGTACCTCTCACCAGATCTACTAAGTCCCTACGAGCATTCTTGGGCCTAGTCCAGTATTGTCGGCTTTGGATTCCAAATGCCTCTAGTGTCATGGCCCCATTGTTCCAATGCCTTAAAACTGAACCTTTTACTATTGGCCCTGAAGCAGTTGATGCATTCCACACCCTCAGGTCCACCCTCTCTGCCTCACCAGCTCTTGGTATCCCAAACTATGACAAATCTTTTACTCTTTACTGTCACGAACAGGCAGGCCATGCATCTGGCGTCCTCACTCAAGAACATGGTGGGCGACAACGCCCTGTAGGATATTACTCTGTAACTCTAGATTCAGTCATTATGGGTTCCCCTTCATGTGTACGAGCTGTGGCGGCTGCTTCAGAACTCGTTAAAAAGACAGAGGACATAGTGTTAGGCAACACTCTCACAATTCAGGTTCCTCATGCTGTATCTGAAATACTCCAACAGGCTCAGACCCGCCATCTGTCAGCATCCAGACTGACAAAATATGAAGTATCCCTTCTCACACCCCCTCATATTGTTATCAAACGTTGTAATGTTCTAAATCCAGCCACACTATTACCAGTGGATTTAGAAAAGGGAGGAAAAGTTCAGGATGGGGAAAAGGGAGAGACTGTGAGCCAAGACGTGGAAGCTAAGGTAGACATGACACATGAACATAACTGTCAGGCATTGATGGAAGCAGAAACAAAGGGCTTGGCAAATATCACTGATGTACCACTCACTAACCCCTCAGCTGAGTATTTTGTAGATGGTTCCAGAGCTTGGGACAATGATCAAGGACGGTTCATCACCGGGTATGCAGTAGTCCACGATGGTAAGGCAGTAATAAAAGAACCACTCCCCTCCAGCAGTTCTGCGCAAGAGGCTGAGCTGAAAGCACTCTCTGCAGCGTGCAATCTGGGAAGAGGTAAGGAGATTAATGTATTTTCTGACTCACAATATGCTTTTGGGGTAGCACACGACTTTGGCGCCATTTGGCGAAGCCGTAATTTCCTGACCTCTGCTGGCAAACCCATAAAGAATACGCAGGCGGTAGAGCAGCTACTGACAGCACTCACCCTTCCCCGAAGGGCAGCCATAGTCAAAGTATCGGCACACACACGGGAACAAACTCCCCTTGCAGTAGGGAATGCACTGGCCGACAAGGCGGCTAAAGAAGCAGCAAGACTACCTCTGACAGACATACTGGCCATAACAGACATAGCCCTCTCAGGGAGCTTAGTGACCACGAGTGCGGGGTGCCCCCTTACAGCAAAGGAGGCTGGCACCGTACCGGCCCCAGTGGCCGTTGATCGTGAACTGTTGCAGGTCTTCCAGACCCAAGCCCCCTCAAACGAACAGAATGCGTGGGTCAAAGTGGGCGCTGTACGGTCAGAGTCAGGGGTATGGCAGGTAAACACCCGGATTTGCCTCCCACGCTGCCTGTTCCCCATGATGGCTGCCCTTGCACATTCCCCGGTGCATAATTCAAAGGGTGTGATGTGTGCAGTAGTGTTACAAAACTGGTGTGCCCCAGGGTTCCCGAATGCGGCTGCAAAGTATGTTCAGGGATGTCTTGTTTGTGCAAAACATAACCCCGGTAGGCCTATTCGAGTCCCACAGAAATGCACACCAAAACCAGATTACCCGTTTCAGAGACTGCAGGTGGACTACATACAGCTACCTAAGGTGGGTACTTATGAATACGCCCTGGTATGCATTGATCTTTTCTCTGGGTGGCCGGAAGCTTGGGCAGTATCCAAAGCAAATACAAAAACTACTGCCAAGAAGTTGATAAGTGAGGTGGTTTGCAGATATGGGGTTCCCGAAACCATAGAAAGTGACAGGGGTACTCACTTCACTGGGGAATTAATGAAACAGATCATGGCTACTTTGCAGATAGAACAGGCTTTCCATGTTCCCTATCACCCACAAAGTAGTGGGAAGGTGGAACACCTTAACGGTACTCTTAAATTAAAAATCCAGAAGTGCATGGAGGAAACACACTTGTCCTGGGTAGATTGTTTGCCCATCGCATTGTTTTCAGTACGAACTGCCCCAAGGGGTATAGAGAAGCTGTCCCCATATGAAATACTGTTTGGTGGTGTTCCTAAGACAGGATTGTATTTTCCACAGCAATTGCAGGCTTCATATGGTACTCTCACTGAGTATGTCCTTGAGTTGCATAAACATTTGAATGTCACTCATAAACGTGTTCTCTCCTCCATCCCAGACCCCAACTGTATACGTGGCACACACACACTGGCACCAGGAGACTGGGTTGTGGTCAAGAGACACATAAGGAGACCACTGGAACCTAGATACAGTGAGCCATTTCAAGTGATACTGACCACTGCCACTTCTGTCAAGCTCGAAGGCAAAGACACTTGGATCCATGCGAGCCACTGCAAAAAGATCCTGAACCCTGGTAAAAGCAGAAATGATGACCCTGCCCCTCTGGACCATGCTGATGTCAATTGTGTCCCTTGCCTGGTCTCTCAATGAGGAGCTAAAAGAGGACTGGGATAATAAACTGATAAAGCATCACCAAGTCTTGCTCCGAGACATGGACTCTGGAGACCGCCCTAAGAACTGCTGGATATGCACTCATAGCCCAATAGCCTCTAATTCTATGCCATATCTCGCTGTGCCTCTGACTCCATATGAGGTTTTCAACTATAGCTGTTTCCACGAAGAGACTTTTGATTCCGTCCACTATAATGGAGGAAACCTCACCAGCAGCCATGTGGTTCCGATCCAAATTGCGGGGTGGGTGGAGAGCCCATGGTTACAGATAAATGGTTACAGGAACACCATGAAAACAAGGACTCTTGGTGGAACAATACTTTTTCATTTCTTAATCCCGCTAATTGGTTTAAGGGTACAGGTGGGTGGCTGATGGGCATTCTGCAAGGCATCCTACAGATGGGAATGTTGGTACTATTAGTGTATGTAGCTGCAAGAATTGGTATATTTGTTGTGACAACATTATGTAAAGAGACTCGTAAGATCAAACATCACAGGCCGTCAGTTAACACATCTGCAAAACATCAAAGTGCTCCCTTGGTAAACATATATGATGAAGTTTACAAACAAGATATCTATCGGTGAATGGGGTTGGCCCCTTCATGCTGTCACAGCATGGGGATATAGCTGGTGGATAAATTGTCTGTAAATAATAAAAAGGGAGGAATTGTTATGGTTAATATTTTATATTAAGTTAGATTATCATTTAAGCAATTTATATATCTATATATCTTTGATAATTTTGTACTTTTATATTAGCTTCATAAGTGTTATTCATAAAAGCAATAACACAGGGTGTACTCTTTGTTATAAAGATGCTTTTGTCTCAAATGTCTTTGTTAATGAATGTCCAGAAAACTGGACAGAACTAGACTTTTAGGAATGCAGCAGGATCCATCATTTACGATCTTGTTTTTGTCAACCTATATACCCATTTAAGGTAATCTATTAGGTCATGCCCCTTTCTTTGTGACAGTAATAAAACTAGTGTCTTGGGCATCTGAGAAATATACTGTATGTGTAATGATACTGACATCAAAAGTCTGAATGGTTATGCTGGTGGGAAGATGTTTGATGATTCAGGCTCTTTGAATTAACTTAAATGCCAAATTGGCCTATGATTTATTGTCAGTTGAATTAAAAGACTTAGGCGGGCTTTGCACACTACGACATCGCAGGTGCGATGTCGGTGGGGTCAAATTGAAAGTGACGCACATCCGGCATCGCATGCGACATCGCAGTGTGTAAAGCCTAGATGATACGATTAACGAGCGCAAAAGCGTCGTAATCGTATCATCGGTGCAGCGTCGGCGTAATCCATAATTACGCTGACGCGACGGTCCGATGTTGTTCCTCGCTCCTGCGGCAGCACACATCGCTGTGTGTGAAGTCGCAGGAGCGAGAAACATCTCCTACCGGCGTCACCACGGCTTCCGTAGGTTATGCGGAAGGAAGGTGGTGGGCGGGATGTTTACATCCTGCTCATCTCCGCCCCTCCGCTCCTATTGGCCGCCTGCCATGTGACGTCGTAGTGACGCCGCACGACCCGCCCCCTTAATAAGGATGCGGGTTGCCGGCCAGAGCGACGGTTGCAGGGCAGGTGAGTGCATGTGAAGCCGGCGTAGCGATAATTTTCGCTACGCCAGCTTTCACAAGATATTGTACCTGCGACGGGGGCGGGGACTATCTCGTGCGACATCGCAGCATCGGCTTGCGATGTCGCAACGTGCAAAGCCCGCCTTAAAGGGAAGGTGCCACTTTTTTTATTTTGTATTAATAATAGTGATTATGAAATCATATATTTTTAATACAAAATTAAACTCACTTTTTACTAAGTTTTTATTTAATTCTAGTTTTACTGAAGCACTGGGGGCTGCCATCTTGGATTTGCTGTGAGTAACGACAGTTACTCACCTCGTTTATGGCAGCGCCCAGGGCATAGATGACCGTGGTCGGTCTGCGACTCTATATTGTACATAGAGAAGACGTCTGCTGTGAAATGGACGCGCCCCCTGAGCTGTCCAGATCACAGCAGAGGAAGGAGATAAGGGCCATCTTTGTGGAGCACAGAGCGTATGCTGTGTCTGCTCCACTTTCCCCCTGTCAACCGCTGGGATGTGTGAGTACGGGGCGCCGGGCCGCCGCGCCTACCCCCTCTCCTCTTACCGTCTCCAATGACACCACCTCCCCTCACTCTACCTAGCCCCATTCTCCCCCCCGGTGCCGCTGCAGGCGTGCATGCAGCAGAGCATTGTGTGTGTGTGTGTGTGTGTGTGTGTGTGTGCATGAAGCAGAGCTTTGTATGTGTGCATGCAGAGAATTTTGTGTGTGTGTGTGTGCATGCAGAGCATTTTATGTGTGTATGTAGCAGAGCATTGGGTGTGTGCATGTGGACCATTTTGTGTGTATGCAGAGCATTTTGTGTGTGTATGCAGCAGAGCATTGTGTGCGTGTGCATTCAGAGCATTTTGTGTGTGTGTGTGCAGAGCCTTTTGTGTGTATGCAGCAGAGCCTTTTGTGTGTGTATGCAGCAGAGCATTTTGTGTGTGTGCATGCAGATCATTTTGTGTGTGTATGCAGTAGATCATTATGTGTGTGCATGCAGAGCATTTTGTGCGTGTATGCAGTAGAGCATTATGTGTGTGCATGCAGAGCATTGCGTGCATGTTGCAGAGCATTGCATGCAAGCGTGCATGCAGGGCATTGCTTGCGGGCATGCATCCGTGCAGCGCATTGCGTGCAGGCGTGCATGCATGCACAGCATTGCGTGCAGGCATGCAGAGCATTTTGTGCAGGCATGCAGAGCATTGCGTGTATGCAGAACATTGCGTGCATGTGGCAGAGCATTGCCGCCCTCATGCTGCGTACTCAGTCCCACACACACAGTATATACACACAGTAGACACGGTATATAGTATATACACACACTGGCTATGCCGCCCTCATGCTGGGTGCTTGGTCATACACACAGTATGTACACACCGTACACGCGGTATATAGTATATACACACACTTGCTCCGCTGCCCTCATGCTGGGTGCTCGGTCATACACACAGTAAATATACACTGTACACACACACACACACACACACACTGTGTGCATGCATGTGGCAGAACATTGGGGGTGGGCGTGCATGAGGCAGAGAATTGCTGGATCGGGCCGTGCAGAGCGCTATGTGGGGAGCACTATGCAGCTGTCCTTGGTGATACTTTACATTTGTGGTCACCAACAAAATGGCTCTGCACTGTGTCCCTACATTTTACCTTCCCTTATTTGTTTGGAAACCCCCAGGTTGGGAGGGGGAGGTGACATCACACACAGGAGAGCAGATTCTGACCACTTTTACTGCAGCTGTAATCCAGGCTACTTCTAAAGTAGGATTTCTGTAGGATTTCAGCAGCTGCTCCCCCTAGTGTTTAAGAGTGGAAAATATCAAACTTTTAAATTTTTTTTTATATTTTGCTCAATTAAAAAATATAATAATATTTATTGCAGAGTACTATACTAAATTTAACAACTTAAAAGATGACCATTCGACCCCTCAACCAGATGACACCATAATAAAAAAAAATTAAATTAAATTAAGCCAAACTCAATTGGAAACTCTAAATCGGCCATTCTCAGAAAGCGAAATAATAAGAACAATTTCCACCCTTAAAAATGGAAAAGCACCGGGTCCCGATGGCTTCGGCAATGAATATTTTAAGGCCTTTTCGACAACTCTAGTGCCATATCTGTCTAAATTATTTTCTAAAGCAGCTCTCCTTGTCCGATCTTATCTCGGCCAACGGTTCCTAGAGAATGCTAGAAGCAGTGATTACTGTGATTCCCAAGCCTAAAGGTGCTGTTGATCAAGTTACCAACTACAGGCCCATTTCACTTATTAATACAGATATAAAGATTTATGCAAAAATCCTTGCTAATAGATTAAAAGAAATACTTCCAAAATTAATTAATTTTGATCAAATGGGCTTTGTTAAGGATCGACATACTTCTGACGGCACTAGGAAAGTTTTAAATCTTATTTCTCTCATCAATGCCAAAAAATACCATCTGTTTTGGTGGCGTTGGATGCTGAAAAGGCCTTCGACAGAGTCAACTGGAATTATTTAGCAAAAACTTTGTCAAAGTTTGGCTTTAATAACCATAATATAAAAACAATAATGGCCTTATACTCATGCCCATCAGCCAGAATTTTTGTGAATAATCATTTGTCATCACCATTTCACATCACGAATGGCACCAGACAAGGGTGTCCGTTGTCGCCCCTATTGTTTGTGTTTGCTATCGAACCATTGGCCGAGATAAGATCGGACAAGGAAATTATTGGCATTCAGACAAATAGCTATCATCATAAGCTGGGTCTTTTTGCTGATGATGTTATTTTAACATTATCAGACCCAATCACATCTGTTCGTAAAGTACAAATGGTGTTGAACATATTCTCAAATGCTTCTTATTACAAAATCAACCCAAATAGATCTAAAATCCTACCCTTCTTCTTGGATAATCAGACTATCCAGACCATACAAACCATATTGCCTTTTAATTGGGAATCAGATTCTATAACCTATCTAGGGATCCAAATCACCAATCAGCTACCATCTTTGATAACAGTAAACATGGAAAACCTCATAGAAGTGTCTCAAAAGGAAACAACTATCCTTGCTAAATCCAAAATGACCTGGCTTGGCAGAATAATGTCATATAAAATGTTAGTTCTCCCTAAAGTATTATATGTTTTTAAAGCAATTCCACTTACTATTCCGACACGATTTATAAGCAAGTTACAAAGTATTTTAAATGAGTATGTATGGGAACGTAAAAAACCTAGGATCTCTAGAACCATTCTCATGAGACGCAAAACCAGAGGTGGTTATGGAGTGCCAAATTTGGAGTGTTATTACAAAACTAACATTATTCAGCAAAGCCTACATTGGTTACATAATAATTACCATCTTCCATGGCTTGATCTGGAGTTCTCCCTACCAATTATTCTTCCCTTAAATCCCTTATTTCCCTTCACCTATTAAACCCTAACCTATCTCTGCCAAACTTTCCTACACTGGCTGCTACTATACTTGCATGGAAATCTCTTTGCAAAATTAAAACAAAACTCCCCAAATACAACCAAATTAGTAAATTTCTTTCAAGTTTATCTAATGTTGTGATCCCCCCAATCTGGCATGATCCCGGACTACGATATATACGTGACATACCGTATTTTTCACTTTATAAGATGCACCGGATTATAAGACGCACCCCAAATTTAGACATAAAAAAAGGTAAAAAAATAAAAATGGCGTCCGTCTTATACTCCGGTGTTGTCTTACCAGAGGGGGGCAGCAGTGGTGGTGAAGCGGGATCACAGGAGGCAGAGGTTGTGCTGGCAGGTGTGGCGGGTCAGTGGCAGCGGGGTCCGTGGTGACAGGGGCAGCGGCATACGTGGTGACAGGGGCGGCGGCGTCCGTGGTGGCAGGGGCGGGTGAGTCGTGCAGCAGGCCGGTGCGGTGAGTGTCCCAATGTCCACATTCCCGGGTTCAAATGATGGTGCCTGGAGCGGCGCATGCGCAGATGGAGCTCTCATCCAAGGGCTCCATCTGCGCACGCGCTGACTCACGGAGCGGTGCGTGCGCAGATGGAGCTCTCATCCAAGAGCTCCATCTGCGCACGCGCCGCTTCCGGCACCATCATTCGAAACTGGGACCACGGACACACTGGGTAACCTGCTGCACAGCCGCCCGCACGCACGCAGGCACAGGCACCCGACTGATGCCCACACGCAGCCACAGGTACCCGGCTGCCACCCGCACGCAAGCACAGGTACCCAGCCGCTTGCACGCAGCCACAAGTACCCGGACGCCCGATCGCCACACAGACAGGACACCCAGGTAAAGCTATATTCGGATTTCAAGACGCACCCCTCATGGAAAAGTGCGTCTTATAATCCGAAAAATACGGTACATAACGGTCACGATTTTATTCCATTTTTGAACCTCAAAATTAAATATAAAATAGTAGATTCTGAATTTAAACAACTCCTGTCCATCAGAGGAACTCTCCACAAACTACTCATCTACAAAAATTAACTTCCAGAAATTGCAAGTCTATTTCTTTGCAATTTGGACAGCAAGTCAATCTGGAGTACTAAGCACATCTATGGTGCCATAAATGATGATACTAAATTATACGATACTAGTTTTATGCTGAAATGGGAGAAGGATCTTAAGAAAAGTTTTACTGAAGACAGTTGGTGATCTAGCCTTAAAGCGACATACAGTGGAACCTTGGTTAAAGAGAACAATCTGTTCTGGGAGTGCGCTTGTTAACTAAGTTACTCGTTCAGCAAAGCAAGATTTCCCATAGGAAATCATTGCAATGCAGACAATTCGTTCTACAACTTGTTAAATGTCCCATCCTGGTCCCCTATTGTGCCATTCCACACATGCACAAACACACACAAACACGTACAAACACGCACAAACACACACAAGCATGCACACACATATTATGCTCACCTTACCTTCCGTTCCATCGCCGGTCTCCTCGGACTTGCTGTTCGCTAGTAAGAGCTGTGTATCGGGTAACCATCACGACGAGGGAGGAACTTCCGCACCCAGAGAGCTGACGTCAAAGGCAGGAGTCGCTTGCCTCTGATTGGTCAGCGTGCTGCCTTTGAGTAGCGACTAACAGCAGAAGTTCCTACCTCGTCGCGATGCTTGCGGATACACATCCTGGAGCGACGAACTACAGGACCCAGGAGGCTGGCGATGGAACAGAAGGTACACATATTATGCTCACCTAACCTTCCGTTTCATCGCCGGCCTCCTGGGTCTTGTAGTTCGCCGCGAGGATTCCTCCCTTGTCGCGATGTACCGGCGGACTACAAGAATCATGAGGCTGGCGATGGAACGGAAGGTAAGGTGAGCATAATATTGTATGTGTGTGCGTGCGTGTTTATTTGTGTGTGTTTTGTGCGTGCTTGTGTGCGTTTGTGTGGACTGCAAGAGCGGGTCAGAGCGCCGTGGATGTACGGAAACGGAAGTGTGTGCGGTGAGTATTTTGCTCGTACAGCAAAGCTTTCTCATAAACTGAGTTACAAATTTACAGCAAGCTTTGCTTGTTAAGCAAAATTCTCGTTAACTGGGTTACTCGTTAAGCGAGGTTCCACCGTACTCTTCTACTCTTTCAGCAAGTCTACATGAATCTTTTCATAAGATTTTGACAAAATGGCATTATACACCGCAGAGATTAAGTAAATTTGACACAAAACACTCTGATCTGTGCTTTCGAGACTGCAATGAAAAAGGTACCTTGCTCCATATTATGTGGGAATGTCCAAACATAAGAACAATCTGGAATGAAGTAACTGATTTGATATCACATATTACCAAATCAAAATTAGTAATCTCTCCAGAAATGGCTCTATTATCTTTAGACCTCGAAGATATAAATCTATTATATAAACCAATTATGATTCATATATTCTTAACCACTAAACAACTGATCTTGGCCAACTGGAAAACTGGAAATGTTCCAACGATATCTGACGTTATCCACTCAGTATCAAATCATCATGATTACGAAAGAACACATGCCATATATAATAACCTCTTCCACTCCTATTATAAAAGATGGAGCACTTGGAGATCTTTCATCAACCAAGATTAATTACCTTATGTATTCCTGATTTATTGATATAAATTCACTCAACTCTCCTCTAACAGGTCTTTGGTCTTCGACGTTACAAACGAGGAGTCCCTTTCCTTTCTTTTTTCTATTTTCTAATTTCCTTCCCACTCTTCTCTCCCATTAAAGTTTGTTTTGGTTTTTTTGTGGTTTTTTTTGTTCTTTTTTCATTGTTTTTTTACACTTAAAAACTTATGAACTCTTCTCTTTTCAATTACTGTGAGTTATTACTAAACTATTACTAATATAGTCAAATTTGTTTCATAATTTCATACATATTTTAATCAAGATGGTTCTCCTCCTACCCTTCTCTTCCCACCCCATCTTAACTCCCTTGTTCCTCTATTACCCCCAATAAGTTGCTCTTTCCCTAATCCTTTCCTTGTCCCCCAATCTTCCTCACTCCTCCACCCCCCACACAATTTGTTAATTGATATAGTTACTTCTAATGCTTTGTTATTATCATTATATACACAAAATGCACAAGCTTTTGTTACAACTTGTTCACTTTCAGAGACCAATAAAAACGTTTGAAAACAAATAATTATATTTAAACAAAACATTAAAACATTACCTTAAAAAGTTACCTTACATTTTTTCAGTTATTGATTTTTTTTTTTTTACGACACCTTCCCTTTAAGATTAAAGTCTCTCAGGAGGCTTTTCACTGGTTTTAAATTACACACCCAGCACTGCTTAGGAAGCATCAGCGTATAAAATAGGAGTATTTATAAAGTACGGTAAATGTGATATGTATGGGAAATCTGATAGGCACAGAATGATCACATTGCTGAACCAGCTTAGCATATTAACACATTTGCAACAATTAAGTTTTCAGTTTTTGTTTTCATTTTCATCAAAGTATGTATGGATATTAACCTCCTTAGATGGGCCTCTACTTTAGTAAAAGTATGCAGGATGGAGAAATTGCTGGTCCAAAATTAGGGCATTTACCAACTGCAAATGACAATGCAAAATAATAAAGGTCCCCATACACATTAGACTTACATCAGCTGAACTCTCTGTTAGGCCTCTTTCACATGCCCATGGAAAACCTCGCACGTTTTCCACGGACGTGTCAAAGGTGCGTTTTGCTCTCCGTGAGTTGTATTTATGGCTCACGTGTGTTCTCCGTGTGTTATCCGTGATAACACATGGAGAACGGGAACTTTCTACTCACCTGTCCCTGGCGTCGCTGTCCGTGGTGCTGATCTGCAGTCTCCCGCCCTGCCGACTCCCCGCTGCTGCAGCTTCCGGCCACAGTGAAGTGAATATTCAATAAGTATAATGAGCGGCGGTCGGCAGCAAGTGACAGCAGCGGCAGAGACTGCATGGCTGGAGAAGGTGAGTAATGTTTTGTTTTTTTTCACACAGACACATGTTTTTTCTCCGGTGCGTGTCACACAGAACACATCCGTGTGGTCCGTGTGCATTACGTGTGACACGTTTGCGTCTAGTGTGACACCCGTGATGCCGGAGATAAAACGGACATATTGCCGTGAGAAACACACGGACACACGTAAGTACGGAACGGACACACGTTCCGTGCCAAAATACTTACGTGTGTCCAAAACCAAAGGAATCCATAGGTCTACGTGAGTACGTGTCTCCGGTACGTGAGAAAACTGCCAAACACGTACCGGAGGCACATACGTGTGAAAGAGGCCTTATAGACAGGCTCGGCTGACAATCTAATGTGTATTGGGGCCTCCAGATCCTCCCTCAAGAGATGATACTAAGGATGATAAGGATCTGGCAAATCTGATTTCGAACTGCTGATCCTTTTATTCTCATTGTGAAAAGTTGCCATCAAAGTAGTCTGTGAGCAGCTCCAAAAAGTGTTTGGAAGAGTCAGAACAGAGAGCTGCCAACCATACGATCAGCCAAAATATCATTTAGCTGACAGATATTTATTGTACGACACTTAAAATGTATTTTCTATCATTACCCCCTAGCCCCTTTTGTAATTATCTTAATTATACTATTCCTTACACTTCTTCGCTATCTATCTAATCCCTATATGTGTTTTTTACTGCATTTTCTGTGATGTTTCATTTGAAAGGAGCCTCAAATATAACATCACAGAAGGCTGGAGCTGCAGTCACTCCCCACAGTGTCCATCATCTCTCCTGGAACAGCAGGTCAATAGGGGGCAGCGTTGCAGTTGCTTACTAGTTTCATGCATTGCGCGCCCCCTGAGGATGTTTTGGATCTCTCACGAGTGTGTCATGGGTGACAGACAGTCATGTGGTTTCTGGCAATAGAAGGTCACAGTGTTTGGCTGCGCAAAATGCTCCCTGACTTTCTATTGTTCTTGCTGTCAGTATTCATTGTAATAGTAAATAAATACATTGTGCCAAGAAACACGTACAGGAAGCTCGTTCATAAATAGACAATACATTAAAATTTTAAATGGTCAATTTCCATATAGATTGAAAAAGTATGAGGCAGCAAATCAGATTCTATCACACCCACCCACCAAGGAACAAGCAGGTACTGTCCCACATCCACTCCATGTGTCTCAAACCATCATCACAGATTAGATGGTAGTACTAATATTAAATCCATGGAGAAACACCTAGGGTCAATTACTTAAATATCAATTGCATAGTATTTTGCGTCAAACACTTACCCATGGTGTATGGATGGGGGCACACAAACTGCCAGTCAGAGGTAGGTGAGGAGATAACCCAGTCCCGAATGCGCGTATTGCGTATGCTTCATCAGCAGGGTGCAGGCGAGTAGATGTGCCACTCATCATGCTCCCCATTTTATATCCATGTGTGTCATTAGTGGTCAGTGACGTATTTCCCATACCATGTCGCCACTATGGCAGCGTATGCGCGCGGGACGGGAAACCCGGAACTTGCGTCCACACGCAGCGGCTCTCATCCCCAGGGCGCACGTCAGAGGGAAATCGATGACGTCTATAAACATGTGCACTGGTTTCACTGAGGCCGCTGGGTGCAGACACCCGGAAGTCGCGTCCCGCGCGCACACGCAGCAGCAGCGATCATCCATGGGAAAACATCATAATAACCAGCGCAGGGAATGTGAGTAACAGGCAACTCAATTCTCCTGGCATATACCAAGAGGGAAAAATCTCCCATATAATTGCCATCTACATTTCCAGTGTGCAATATCTGACATATTATTATAAGGCAACCGGAATCCCATGGTGTCCAACATTTTATACAATCATTATAAGTGCATCATCATCCCTATACCAAGAGTGCATGGATACTTAAACAATCATATACAATTTTTAATATTACATTCAACTTCATGGACGTCATACATATAAGTGAAAGACTATTAAATTGGCAGTATGGAACACCATAATAAGCTTGTCATATCCTTGTGTAGATGATGTATATTTCTTTCGTTCTGTACCGCCCCATGCTCGGCGGCAACCGAGCCGCTCAGATCCGGACTCGCCGGGCGGTGGCTCGAGCGTCTCCGGACCTGGGGGCCCGGTGGTCCACTTCGATCTGAAAGGGGGTGGGGGCTGGCGCTTTTAGGGGATGTAGGTGTACGGCTGGAGCCGTATTTAAGTTTGTGACGCCACCCACGGGTTGTGGTGAAGGTGCACACCACCGCTGCATTTACTGGGCACCCGGGGGAGATGTTGCGCAGCAAGATGTTAACCCCTCCGTGGGCAGGGATGATGGCCCCGGGACCCGTTGGGTGTTGTGTGGTTGGGCGGTGCAGGGAGGTGCGCGGCCGGAGGGCACTGTTGTACTCACGATTAGTAACACACACAAGTCTCTGGTAAACCAAGTTGATGGTGGTCGGTGCCTGCAGCCGGCTGCGTCGGGTCCCCCACCCGGTTGGTGGTCGCTGCCTTTTTCCTGCACCGTGTTGTGTATCTGTGGACTGCCTGCGCTTCAGCGACGGGAGTCCGCTCCCCGGCTTTGTGAATGTCGGGAGAGCCCTTTTGCCTGCAAATGCTAGCCCGTGGGAGCTCTCTGCCTGTGCGGTGGCTTTCTATTCCCCTTGTTGGGCTGTTGTCTTCAGTCGGGACTTTGGGTGGGAAAGAACCTATAGTCCAGACTGCAATCAGTTAATTAACTCGGTCCAGTGGCTTCTGGACCTCGTTTCAGGGTCTGAGTACCTCCCTTTGTGCTCCGGTTTCCGAGTCGGTTCCCCGGGTCGGTACCGGCGGGCCACTACCCTGTCCCGGTACACCACGGTTCCACCGAGCTGTCTTCCCAGCTCCTGCAGGCTGAGGCCACCGCTTGCCTCCTAGCAGGCTCCAACCCTGGCACCTGTCAGATTTCTGCAGACCTGGGCACAGGCCTGCTGCTACTCTCCTCACTCCTACTAACTGACTCCTCCAAACTTCATCATCTGATGTTTTCCCACCTCAGGCTCTCTGAACTCCTCGGTGGGCGTGACCAACACCTGTCTCCGCCCCCTGGTGTGAACATCAAGCCCTGAGAGGGGTGACTAGGGTTTTACTGGTTGGCTGGTGACATCTTATTAGGGGACAGGTGTTGTGCGGGGCTCTATCTGTGACTACCTGGCTAGTCCAGGGCGTCACAGTTCCTTTATCCATATTTTTCACAGCTCCACATATTTGGAAAGGCAATTCGGCCGACCATTTCGGATGTCAGGAGATTGTACACAGCCCTGTACACTGATATCAATTTACTTCATGAACGCCATATATTTAATTTATAGATGAGGAGTATGTATATGAAATTCACTGTTAAAAACACCAACAAAATACCAGGCATAATTAAAAAGAGTCACAAATAATAAAACACATAAGGTACACTTGTACCACAATGGGACCATAACCATAGTGCATCATGTGACGATATGGACACTCACTGCCTAGCATGGGTTAACTTTCTTAAAATTCAGCCAGACATGAAGACAGTTTGTTTATAGATGGGGGATAATCCCTCATTGTTCTACAAGACTCTTGGGCGTTTAGTATTGATGTTTTTGTTGACTCATGTAATTGTTTTGGCCACTGAAGGCCAGACACCCAGATAACTCAATTATGCGAAATTCCTATTGTATTACTAAGTGAATTGCTAGATGTGATGTAACTTACCTGCCTCACCCTTGTCTCTGGATATTTGAATATAGCTTGAAATTCATCCAATAAGAGAAGCAATCTTGTACAACCAATCCGATAAGGGCACAGTATATCCGAAGGGAAGGCTATGGCTATATAAAAAGGGACTTCTTTAAGTCATCGGTTGTTGATGGATGTTGCATGATCCAGTCTAAGCTCTTAGGAGCTGGCTAGGGGATCAGAACAGGATGCCTTGTGGACTCGGTCTAGGGACTTTAGCTCCGACTAGAGGATCACTTGGCTACATGGCTTCAATCTAGGGACTTCGATTCCGATTGGAGACCATAACCGCAGTCTAGGGATTTCGACTCCGGCTGCCAGGATTATTTCATCATACCAGAGACTACTTAAGCAAGAAACCCAGGTTGGGACAATTTGGTCACCTGGCTACAGACTTTGCAGACCTCAGCCAGCTTCGTAAATCTGGCGTTATTCCATTCTCGGTGGGTGCCCGCCAAAAGCGGAGTGCTGCTGGATTGGAGTAAGTAGCCCTGGAAGCTCTGAGGTACGGACATTCTAATCCCTGGTGAGCCAGCGGAAGGGTGAGAAACTTGCCTGTTACATTTGTGTGTTTTGCTGGTTATGTGCTATGTGCCGTTAATTGTTTGGGGATCCAATAAAGTCTTAATATTGTGATTCCCTCACCCTGTGTTGTCTGAGTAGTGTTACGCCCACGGTTAAGGAGGTCGGCGTTCAGTCGGGATGAGCCCTGGGCCACACTGTCTTTCTAAAGGCGGCCGGGCCAGCGAACGAGAGCACCCACTGACCCCGTGTCTCCACACATCATATATCACTTATCCCAACTACCGCATCCCCAGGCTTATTTTACTTAAACCGCCCCCATATTTACAGTTCCAGATCATACTAAAGTGATACCAATGACAGATTATCGTATAAATCTACCAAATAGATAACCACATCGGGAAGACCGTGCTCAGAAGCTCAAAGAAAAGGTGAAAAACTAAGTTTTTCATTCAGCCCCATAGGGGCCATAGTCCCCAGAGTGACTATCCAGCGACACTCCAGTTGGGCAAGCTGGTTTTTAAGGTCGCCACCCCTAATGCCACAGTGTAGGATATCTATACCTCTGACCTTCAATCCTGAAGGATCACAATTATGACAGACATTAAAATGTCTTGGGATGGTTCTGAGGAGCAGCACATCCAAACACTGTTTGGAGTTGTTAATATTGCGGACATGTTCCCTTATTCTCATCCTCAGTGCCTCGATGTTAGCCCGACATACATTTTTTGACATGGACAGGTTGCCAAGTAAATAACATATGTGCTACTGCAGGAGATACATCTCAGAATTTTAAATGTTTTTTTGCCATCAGTGGAGCTAAACTTAACGTCCCTAATGATGTTCTTTTCTTTACAGGCCAGACATTTCCTACAGGGAAAACAACCACCCCTCACAGCCACCACCCCAGAAGCCGAGAATAGGTTACTTGGCCTCGCCACATAATGGCTATCTACCAGATTGTCTTTGAGGTTTTTGGCTCTTAGAGATGTCATAAGGGGTGAATCTGGGATAATCCCAGCCAGACATGGGTCAGTTTACAAAACAGACCAATGTCTGGATAGGGAATCCGTCATCTGATGCCATCTACAATTGAATGTAAAAAAGGACCTCACCACATTCTCTGTGTTCTCCGGGGGGTGGACTTGAAGAGGAGCTGCTCCCTCTGGGAATATCTGGCTCTTAGGTAGCTTTTTTTGATGTTTCATTTGCTATAACCCCTCTGTAAAAACCGCTCCCTTAATTCGTCCGCCTGCATCTCAAATTTCTGGTCCATGGAGCATACTCTTCTGACCCTCCGAAACTGTCCGGTTGGGACAGCCCTGATCGTGGACTTAGTGTGGGCAGACGATGCGTGCAGGAGAGAATTCACAGAAGTGTCCTTTCTGTGAATATCTGTCTGCAGCACCTCAACGTCGCCCACTTCAAATAATATATCTAGGAATTTGATTCGCCTCTGATGCGCACAATGTGTTAGCCTGATGTTAAGGTTATTCATATTTATGGCTCTCATGAATTCATCCAGCTCGGACCAGGCACCTTGCCACAGGAACAGCACATCAACAATATATCTTAGCCATACAACAACATAGTTGGAAAATTGGTTGTTCTAATGAAATAGTCTCCGTTCCCACATGCCTAAAAATAAATTGACATAAGATGGTGCGCATGCTGCCCCCATGGCGGTGCCACGTCTCTGCAGGAAGAATCTGTCTTTAAAGACAAACACATTATGCGTCAGGATGAATTCCAAAAGTTCAACAATAAGTCCATGAACAGCGCCGTCCCACCCGCTACCCTTGAGAAACAGTCGAGCAGCCTCCAGACCATCATTATGCGAGATGCATGTATAGAGGGACTCCACATCAGCCGTTACAAACCACATATCATGGTCAATGTGGAGCTCCTCCATTGCGGTTAGTACATCAGTAGTATCGCTAACATATGACGGTAAATCATAGACAAGCGGTTTCAAATAAAAGTCCACAAATTTGCAGATGGGATCACAGATGCCGCCAATCCCCAAGACAATTGGACGTCTAGGGGGATTGGCGGCATCTTTGTTGACCTTGGGTAGTAGATAGAACGTTGGGGTTTTAGGATGTTTTATTATTATTATTATTATTATTTATTTTTATAGCGCCATTGATTCCATGGCGCTTTACAGTGAAAGAGGGTATACATACAACAATCATTAACAGTACATAGCAGACTGGTATAGGAGGAGAGAGGACCCTGCCCGCGAGGGCTCACAGTCTATAGGGAATGGGTGATGGTACAATAGGTAAGGACAGAGCTGGTTGCGCAGTGGTGTACTGGACTGAGGGTTATTGTAGGTTGTAGGCTTGTTGGAAGAGATGGGTCTTGAGGTTCCTCTACCAGCAAACCATTCATAACCTTTCTGGGAATAACTCCGCTGCAGCATGCTCGATCTAGTATCTCCTGCAGTTCTGCACTAAAGGCAAGTGTTGGATTGTGTCCAGTCTAAGATAGGTGTTTTTGTCGTTCAACTGACGAAAAGCTTCCCACTCATATTTCATAGTAGGCCAGATCACAACATTCCCTCCCTTATCTGCGCTCTTAATAACAATGTCCTTCGTCTCTTTAAGTTCTTTTAGTGCCACCCTTTGGGCTCTAGATAGATTATTATGTTTTGGAAATGTTTGGATTTTTTTTTTTTTAAATCCTCAAGCACTAACTAAGTAAAAATTTCCACCTGAGGACATATAGATAAGGGAGGGAACGTGGTTTATCTAGGAATTAGCTTTCTGGGAATCTACCCAAGGAACCAGTTTCCTGTTCCCTGAGCAGGTCCTCCAGATCTCTCAATACCTCTTGTTCAATAGTAGATAGTGATATGTCTTGGCTGTCCCGTTTTTGATGTAGTCTCCTCAAAACCAATTTCCGTGAAAATAAATACAGATCCTTAACCGATGTAAAATAATCAAACATGTTGTTGGGGGCGAAGGTCAGACCCAACCTCAACACCTGACACTGGGCATCAGAGAGAAGATGAGAGGATAGGTTAATTACCTCTAAGTTGTGTTGCTTCCGTTTGGTGTCCTGGCCGCCATTTGGGGAGATCTCCTTCTGTTTGGTAGCAGTATTTCCCTTATATTTCATTGTAATAGGTAGCTTTCCTGCCAGATTTTCATCTCTCACCCTTTGGGACCCTGTAGGAGGTCGCCTTCCACCCAGATGCTGATTATCAGTATCCTCTTGGTGCTTATGTAGCACCCCTAAACCCATCAGGGCACTACAAGGTACTGCATCCTGCCAAAGATGCACGGCCTACCCCCCAGGGACCTGGAAGACCAGTGCCGGTAACAGAAAAACACATTAAAATCCCAGTTTTCCCCATCCACAGACTGTTGACAGACTAGAGTGGACCCAATGGATGGCCTCCCAGGGGTGGAGCCAATCCAGTCCACTAGACAATAACCAGGTGGGACAGGACGGACAGTTAGAGAGTTAGTAAGTGGAACTGAGAGAGAATGGACGTAACTGCACTGACACAGGAGTGTAACGTTGACCTGAGGGCCCAAGCATGTGGTTGCCGGTGGAGTACGGCGAAGTACTCCCGGAACCATAGCAGCGACGGTGTACAGAGACCTAGGTCAGGCAAACGCTCGAGGCAGACCTGATAAAATCTGCACAGTGAGGGGACCATCCAAGACCTCACTGACCTTAGAAGTCCGGGGGTACCAGCAGTAACAAGAGAACCAGGGACCGGAACGGAACACCGACCCTACAGGGTTCACACTGCCCGCCGTACGGACCAGAGACTGAGAGACAAACAGGAGGGGAGCCCCAAACGCTTCAAGCCATGGGGACCCACCAACTTGAGAGAGGTGCAGGGGAAAGAAGCCACCAGGTCATCAACCCGGAACTGGGACTAAGGGAACTAGAGATGAATACCATCCTTCCTCCAGGTACCAGTTACCATCCACTGTGAGTAAAGAGAACCAGTTACACAGCAACCCCTTGTGTGGCCTACCTTCTTTCCACACCGAATTCCATCACCTACCACCTGGGGCCCCGACCCTACTTGCAGAGGGCCCAACATCCAGGATGCCGTCAACATCAGCCCCAGTGGAGAGACTTTGCAGCGGCAGTTCTATCTCCATAACCGCAACCCGCAAGTGGCGTCATCAGATAAACTTTATTGAACATTCCCCTGTATATACCCCATTTAAAGTGACCCCCAGGGTCACGGAACCGAGCAACGGCCACCCAGTGACACACCCCAGTAGTACACCGCCCTGGACCGAGTACCCCATAGCCCTGGGGCGGGAAACTTAAATACTCCCTTCTTCCCTGGACTGGTATTGGTGATATTATTCAGTTCAGTCTAGCTCTGGTTGCAAGCAGTTGGCTTGCTCTCATCTGTAGTGTCGTTGCTAAAGCTATGCTAAACTCCTGCCTGAGTCATCTGTGGATAAGTAGTTCATGCTTTTTTCACCCGTGTGTCCTACTTCTGTTTTCTTTTTCAAGAAATTTTCCTTGGCCAAGAGAAACTATGATGTTGGCAACAGAAAGCTCTTGACAATTAGGTTCGCTTTCGAGGAATGGGCAGTTTATCCCATTATGATAATCACAGATCATAAAAACCTGTTACATCTCGAGTCTGCCAAATGTCTCAATCCTAGGCAGGCTACACAGTCTTTGTTTTTTACCAGGTTTAATTTTACTGTCAATTACTTTCCAGCGATTAAAAACATCAAAGCAGATGCATTATCTCTGAGATTGCCTGGTGGTAGTGTTGATGTGAACCTGGTACCCATTTTGCAGAAGGGGGTGGTTGCCTCAGCTTTGTGGCCAGACACGGGGGGAGAGGTGTTGGAGGCCCCAGCCTCTTGTCCTTCAGGGAAATTGTTCATGCCATCCAATTTGCATTGTAAACTAATTGGGAAGTATCATAATTCTGTACTTGTGCATCATCCAGGTAGCAAAGCAACCTTGGACCTTCTGTCTTGTCATTTTTGGTGGCCCAGGTTGCATCAGGATCTGGTTAACTTTGTGTCTGCTTGTCGCTGTGGCTCGAGCGGTGGGCTGGATCCGGGGACTCGAGCGGCGCTCCTCGCCCGTGAGTGAAAAGGGTGGTTGGTTTGGGGGATTTAGTCCGTGACGCCACCCACGGGTTGTGGTGAAGATGGGCACCACCACTGCTGGTGACGGGGATCCCGGGAGCGATGGTAGGGAGCAGCTGGAATGTTGTTTTCCCCCTCTGTGGATAGGGGTCCCGGTGCCCGGTGGTGAGACGGGGAGGCAGGGTTGGTGAGGTGCAGGGTTGCAGGGACAGCGCGGCGCAGTGCCAGATGGCACGGGTGTACTCACTCAGTAAGAGATGCACAAAGTCCTCGGTAAACCAAACGGCTGGATGGACGGGTCCCGCAGCCGGCTGCAGTGTCTCTCCCCGGACAGGTGATGGTGGCTGTCTTTCCCTGCACCTTTGTGTACTTGTTTGACTACGATGGATCCCCAACGGTAGTCCAGTCCCCGGTGTTTGGGTGCCGGAGGAGCCCGTTTGCCCGAATGCGCTGGCCCTTGGGTCTCTAGCCTTAGGCAGTAGCTGTATACCCTCACGGTGTGGGCGGTTGCCTTCAATCGGGTCTTTGGCTGTTAGGAAACCCCTGGGGTTCCGGTCACACTTGGATTTGACTATTGTCGGCGGCTCCAAGCCTGGTCGGGGTCCAATGGCCCTGCCTGTGTGTGCTGGCTTCACTTCGTTCCCCGGTCGGTACCGGCGGGCCAACGCCTTACCCCGGTCCTACGGTTCCGCGTTGCTTCACCACTCCTGCAGACGGCCACAACCGTCTGCCAACCTTGCTGACAGTGCCTGGGCCACAACCCAGACACCCAAGTGTTCACTCCTCTCACTTCAACCTCCTGAACTCATCTGTCACTTTTCCTGCCTCCACGCCTGTGAACTCCTCGGTGGGTGGGACCAACCGCTTGGCTCCATCCCCACCTGGTGTGGACATCAGACACTGGAGGGAGGCAACAAGGGTTTTTGTTTGGCGCCACATTCCCCCTTGGTGAAATGCAGACCGTCCGTGGGCTGCCCGTCCATCACCGGTTTTATTTTTCAAAACTATAAAAGATAAATAACATATCAACAAATCAAACATATAAGCATTTTTGTTAGATCACTTAAACGTTGCACATATAAAAACATTTTTAATAACAACAGACGGATGTCCTCCGCTCTCCCACACAAGCAACCTAGCCCTAATGCTGCCCCTAAGAAGTGGGCAGCACCCCTTGACCCCAGTCCAGGTTCAGGCTGCCCGAGCGGGAACGGGTATGGTAACTCGCACCCGGCTGTCACTTCAGGGGACCCCACGTCCAAGGGGGACCCCTGACCCCCGGAGGATAGCCACCGGTCCTGGTGGTGGCCAGGCCCCAGCCTCCTCTGCTGCGGGCCCTTCCTCCAATCTGCCTCTCCGGAGGTGGCAACGGTTTCCATCCCACAAAACTATTTACAAGCCCACCAGTTCGTGGGTGGCCTGCCAGTTCTCGGCCATGTCCATGAGTAGTTCCTCATGTGGGTGATAAAACTCAGAAAGTCCCTCCGGGGACAACTTGCCAGCAACGGCCGTGATAATCACGTAGACGATCAGATGAAGAACTCGGTTGATTAATGTCATTCATTCACATATTTACACACTTAACATATGACACCCCTAAATGGTAGTTTCCCTGTACCTAAGCGGGGGTTGGCCTAGGTTGGGGCGTGTGGACCTTCTGGGCCCAGTGCTATCAGTGGAGGGCAAGGGGGCAGAAGAGACAGTCAGCTCCTCTTCCCGTCTACCATGTGGGGCCGGCGGAGACTCAGGGGGGCTGGGTACAGGTGCAGCCCCTGGCACTGGTTCACTGGCGGTTACTTCCGTCTCCTTTTCCTCCACGGGTTGTGGGAACATTATTACCGGAATAAGCACCGCGCCGTTCTGTGTAGGCCAGTCCGCTGGGAAATCACCCATCACTGTATGGATTACCTCTTTTGCCTTCTCCCCGGTTGGTCTGGGGGCCGGAACTTCAGCTGCCACCTTCAATGGAGATGGGCACCTCTTCAGATGGTCCCTGGAAACTGTGGCCGAAGTCTTCCCCTGATCACGACTAATCTGGTAGGCCTTCTCATTCTCCCATTCAGTGGGTTGTATGACATACGGGGTCTTTTCCCTGCACCTTTGTGTACTTGTTTGACTACGATGGATCCCCAATGGTAGTCCACTACCCGGTGTTTGGGTGCTGGAGGAGCCCGTTTGCCTGCAGGCGCTGGCCCTTGGGTCTCTAGCCTTAGGCGGTATCTGTATACCCTCTTGGTGTGGGCGGTGGCCTTCTATCGGGTCTTTGGCTGTTAGGAAACCCCTGGGGTTCCGGTCACACTCGGATTTGACTATCATCGGCGGCTCCAAGCCTGGTCGGGGTCCGATGGCCCTGCCTGTGTGTGCTGGCTTCACTTCGTTCCACGGTCGGTACCGGCGGGCCCGACATCGGTCCTACGATTCCGCGTTGCTTCACCACTCCTGCAGACGGCTACCACCGTCTGCCAACCTTGCTGTCAGTGCCTGGGCCACAACCCAGACACCCAAGTGTTCGTTCCTCTCACTTCAACCTCCTGAACTAAACTGTCACTTTTCCCGCCTCAAGGCCTGTGAACTCCTCAGTGGGTGGGGCCAACCACTTGGCTCCGCCCCACCTGGTGTGGACATCAGACACTGGAGGGAGACAACAAGGGTTTTTGTTTGACTAATGTTACTGTCTAGTGGGGGTGGGGGTGTTTGTGTGTTACCTGTGATGACTTGGCTAGGCCAGGGCGCCACATGCTTGCAGTCTTTGCGCACGTTCTAAGGTGACGCCTACCCATCCATCGGGATCTCTCCTGCCATTGGCTTCCGAATAGACTATGGACGCATTTATCCATGGATTTCATTACTGACCTACTGTTGTCTTCAGGAAATACTGTGGTTTTGGTGGTTGTGGATAGGTTCAGTAAGATGACATATTTCATCGCGTTATCACAAGGTTCCTTCCAATGTGGCCTCAGATCGGGGAACCCAGTTTGTTTCCAAATTTTGGAAAGCATTTTGTGCTTGACTGTGGGTGCAGTTGTCTTTCTCTTCTGTATTGCATCCTTAGGGGTACTTTGCACGCTGCGACATCGCAAGCCGATGCTGCGATGCCGAGCGCGATAGTCCCCGCCCCCGTCGCAGCTGCGATATCCTTGTGATAGCTGCCGTAGCGAACATTATCGCTACGGCTGCTTCACATGGACTCACCTGTCCTGGGACGTTGCTCTGGCCGGCGACCCGCCTCCTTATTAAGGGGGCGGGTCGTAGGCGTCACTGCGACGTCACACGGCAGGCGGCCAATAGGAGCGGAGGGGCGGAGATGAGCGGGATGTAAACATCCCGCCCACCTTCTCCCTTCCGCATATCCTACGGGAGCCGCGGTGACGCCGGTAGGAGATGTTCCTCACTCCTGTGGCTTCACACACAGCGATGTGTGCTGCTGCTGGAGCGAGGAACAACATCGGACCATCGCGTCAGCGTAATTATGGATTACGCCGATGCTACACCGATGATACGATTACGACGCTTTTGCGCTCGTTAATCGTATCATCTAGGCTTTACACACTACGATGTCGCCTGCGATGCCGGATGTGCGTCACTTTCAATTTGACCCCACCGACATCGCACCTGCGATGTCGTAGTGTGCAAAGTACCCCTTCGTCGAATAGGCAGACAGAATGCATAAATCAAAATTTGGAAACTTACCTTAGGTGCTTTGTCTCCAAGAACCAGGAGGATTGGGTATCTTATTGACCATTGGCCGAATTTGCTTTAAATAATTGTCACCAGGAGTCTACTGACAAGTCACAATTCTTGGTGGATATGGTTTTCATCCGCAATTTGTTACCTTTAGTGGTAGGGGTGCTTCAGGGTAGGGGTGCTTCAGGAGTTTCTAAAGAGGAATGTTTTGCTTCGTGACTCTGTTTTGTATTGCAAGGGGTTCAGAGTAATTTGAAGCTCATGGGAGACAGATACAAACATATGACTGACAAAAAATGCTTACCTTGTCTGGACTATGGTGTGAGTGACTGTCTGATTGAATCCCAGGAACATAAAGTTGAAAATTCCTTCCTGGAAGCTGGGGCCTAGTTTTATTGGTTCCTATAAAATAACTGCCATCATTAACCCAGTAGCATTTCATCTGGAGTTACCTCAGGCACTTAGGGGCGCTTTACACGCTGCGACATCACTAAAGATATATCATCGGGGTCACGTCGTTAGCGACATTGCAGCGTGTGACAACTAGAAGCGACAATCAATGATCGCAAAAACGTCAAAAATCGTTGATCGTTGACACGTCGCTCCTTTTCATAATATCGTTGGGGTACATGCCGCTGGTTGTTCGTCGTTCCTGCAGCATCACACATCGCTATGTGTGACACCGCAGGAACGACGAACATCTCCTTACCTGCGTCCACCGGCAATGAGGAAGGATGGAGGTGGGTGGGATATTCCGCCCGCTCATCTCCGCCCCTCCGCTTCTAGTGGACGGCTGCCGTGTGACGTCGCTGTGACATCGCATGAACCGCCCCCTTAGAAAGCGATTTGCCCGTGATGCACAACCGACGGGGGCGGGTACACTCGCTAGCGATATCGATAGCGATATCGCAGTGTGTAATGTGCCCTTTAGGATCGAAAATGTGTTCCATAGGGCACTGCTTAAAAAGTATGTGGAACCTTTGGAGCCATAAGGGTATGTGCGCACGTTGCTTTTTACCTGCTTTTTACCTGCTTTTTTGCTGCTTTTTCTTCTGCGCTGTTTAATGCCAAAATGGATGTGTTCTTCTATTCAAGCAAAGTCTATGGGAATTTGGGTTTCTTGTTCACACTATGTTGTTCAAAATGCTGCCTTTTTGTGGCAGAACTTTGGTCAAAAACTCAGCTTTGCAGTGCAAAACCCAAATGGCAAAAACAATTGACATGTTGCTTCTTTGAAAAGCTGAGTTTTTGACCAAAGTTCGGCCTCAAAAAGGCAGCATTTTGAACAACATAGTGTGAACAAGAAAACCAAATTCCCATAGACTTTGCTTGAATAGAAGAACACATCAATTTTGGCATTAAACAGCGCAGAAGAAAAAGCAGCAAAAAAGCAGGTAAAAAGCAGGTAAAAAGCAACGTGCGCACATACCCTTACCCTTGCCGTCGGCCCCCAACCATGTTGATGGTAAATTGGAGTTTTAGATAGCTAAAATTGTTGACTCTTATTTTCTGTGTTTTTCCCTTCAATCTTAAAGCCCCCTTGAAGGATACAGACCAAATGATAGAATGCGGATTCCAGCATTGGATGTGAATACAACAAGATTGGTTCATTCATTTCATGTTGCCCATCCAGATAGGCCTGGTCCTGAGTGTCTGGAGACCACTCGTTGTAGAAGGGGTTCTGTCACGGGTGTGTCACAGCCCACAGACAGTCATGTAGTTTCTGGCAATAGAAGGTCACAGCATTTAGCTGTGCAAAATGCTCCCTAACTTTCTATTACTCCTGCTGTCAGTGTTCATTGTCATAGGTAGCTTCCCTGCTGTATTTTCATCTCTTTCCCTTTAGGACCCTGTAGGAGCTTGCCTTCCACCCAGCTGCTGATTATCAGTATCATCTTGGTGCTTAAATACTCCCTTCTTCCCTGGACTGGTGCTGGTGATATTATTCAGTTCATTCTAGCTCTGGTTCCAAGCAGCTGGCTTGCTCTCATCTGTAGTATCATTGCTGAAGCTTTGTTGATCTCCTGCTTGAGTCTTCTGTGGACAAGTAGTTCATGCTTTTTCCCCCCGTGTGTCCTCCTTGTGTCTTCCTTTAGCATTTAGTGGGTTTGATGAAGCGCTCATCCCACCCATTCCCTATTTAGGATCCAGCACTAGGGACACCTAAGGTATCCAGCTTGGCGCATAGGTGCAGAACCTATCTAGGGTGGTGAGGGACCAGCTGTAGGTTGGGTCAGGGGTCACCATCTCCCCCTTCCCTAGACTTAGGAGTCCCTTTCTCTTACCTTTCACCACTTGCTTGGTACTTCCTCGTATCTAATGTGACAGGATCCTGGATAATGTGTTATGGACACTGTGGCCAGGGTTATTGCAGCGCCAACATATTACTCCTCTCTCTGTAGCTGCTTCCATTGCTAGTGTTAGTGAACACTTCTCCTTTGTCGAGATCCGTCCACCTTACAGGTGTAGAATATCAAGATGCTGACTAGACAGCATAATTGTTGCACAGGCTGGCAAACAAAATGGCATTCTAAAATGTACAGTTTTATCACACAGCACAATGCCACAAATGTCGCAGGTCTTGAGGGAGCATGTAATTGGCATGCTGACTGCAGGAATGGCCATCAGAGCTGTTGCCAGTGAATTGAATGTTCATTTCTTTACCATAAACCGTTTCCAAAGGCGTTTCAGAGAATTTGGCAGCATATCCAAACTGGCCTCACAACTGGAAACCACATGTAACCACACCCACCAGCCGAGGACTTACACATCCAGCATTTTCACCTTCAAGATCGTCTGAGATCAGTCACCCAGACAGCTACTGCAACAATCTGTTTGCATAACCAAAGAATTTATTTACAAACTGACAGAAACCATCTCAAGGAAGCTCATCTGCTGCTCGTCGTCCTCATCGGGGTCTCCACCTGACTGCAGTTCATTGTCATAACGGTTATTGTTATGCTCACGTTCGATGGCGTCTGGCATATTGGTGTTAGTAATGGAGAGGTGTCTATCAGTGAGTGAGTTATTGAGTACACACATAGCAGAATATGGAAATAGTAGAAAGTCATAGCTTCCTTTTTTGTAAGCTGCCCAATTCTCAGTGCTCTTTTGAATGATAGCAGAGGGTCTCAATACCCAGAGCCACATCAATCTGCTCATAATTAGAGTGCCAGATAACTCCTAAAAGTTGAATTACTCTTGAAATGTGTAATAGTGCTATTGCCTGTGTATAACCAATACTGTGGTTCCTGTATGGCTCGGTAACAGCAACCCCTTCCATTATCTCAGTTACAGGTTTATGTAATACAGTTGTATATGCTAGGGCTGACCTGACATTGCAGTTGAGCACTGTATTAAGCTTGGTGCGTTGTTCATGTACATTTGATCTTTTCAATGCTGTTTTCATGTACTAATGATGGACTTGGTTCTGTATTCATGTACTGATGATGATTCAGGGGAAGAATTTCTGTAATGGTGATGAAGACTCTGGTGGGTGTGTAACGAGGCGAGTAGCTGTGACTGTTTTGTGATTAAAATGGACATGGAGACTGACATTACACAGGATGGTGCTGCCACCTTGTGGACAAGTGCTGAAACTGCTCGAGGGGTGGACGCTGTAAAATCTGATCCCCTCCCTCAGGCACTTGTTGTACAGGAAGTAAAAGTGCGGGAAAAGGACATGGAGGACCTGGAGCTGGACCTGAACAGACCTGCCTCTGACTGCCCTCATCGCTGAAGTGTGAGGGATTGCCAGAACTGCTGCAGACGTGATACTGGACTCAAGGGACCTCCGGACCGTCTCCTTCCTCCATACCAAGAGACTGTAAGCTAGTCCTCTGTTGAGAGGGCTGAAGATCTTCCATCTCTCTCCCTTGGAGTCGCCGCTGTTTACCCGGAGTCCAGGACTGCTACGTGGGAGCCCTCCCTCCTTGTGTTTTGGACTGGTAATATAACCTATAGGGCAAGTCAGGGACAGAATTCTTGTTTATCATTGCTGTTTTTTTTTGTGTTCTGTGCCGTGTGTCCGAAGTTAGAGACCCGGATAGCAAAATCTGGTTATGTGTGCTGCTAAGCCAGCGGCGTGTGTCATTGAGATGTTTACCAGTAAAGAAATGTACCCTTGCATAAAATCTGAGCGTGGGGATTTTGTTGGCACAGATTATGGGACCTCAGCCGCGGTCTTACACGCGGCCACTTCAGGTGCATTTGTGAATTGATGATGGTTTTGGTGATTTAGTTAGGTACTGCTAAGGTTTCTGGAGTTGTATTCTTCTACTTATGATGGGTCTGCTGCAATAGTCATGATATTACTTGTGATGCTGGATGCATGTAGTGATAGTGGTTCTAATCCTGTATTAATGTAGATGTAGGAATGTTTAATTTGTTAGATTTGAGAAAATATCATAAGGCCAGTGTGCTGTCCTTTGCATACAAGGACAAAACAGAGGCTGAAAGTACAACCATCTGAATGAGGCCATACGTCTCATCAGAACAAGTATTTGACTAAATTACCCATACACTTTAGCTGTCGGCTGAACAATGGTTCGGCTGATCATATGGCCGGCAACAATTTACTCCAACTCTCGATTTCACAGGAGCATTCAATCTGCTGCTTTTCTATTTCACATCTCTGATTGTGGCTTATCTCTTAAGGCCCAGTCACACACAACGACTTACCAGCGATCCCGACAACGACAACCTGTATAACGATCTCTGATGTCATTGGGACCGTGTCACACAGTGTCAAATGTAACGATGCGTCCTGCCCAGCAGGACATCGCCTTTGAAGAAAATGGTCAATGACATTCAGCAACGACCGGCGACCTCACAGCAGGGGCCAGGTCGTTGCTGGATGTCACACACAGCGACATCGCTAGCAAGATCGCTGTTACATCACAAAAACCTTGACTTAGCAGCGATGTTACTAGCGATGTCGCATACTGAGACGTGGCCTTAAGAGAACAAAAGCAACTGCAGTTTGAAATCGGACATGCTGAATCCTTTTGTTTTTGTCTGATTTGCTAATAGGGGATGTGACCATTTCAAATGCCTAGGGCTGTATGAACTCCAAAACGGCTCTAGGTTTACCTCCTAAATCATCGGAATTCTGAAATTGCAGTATTATATCTTGTCAGAATTGCAATAGTTCTTATAAAATTAGTTATATTACTTAATGTGCATCATCAGAATAATAACAATGGATGGGCCCAAATCACCAAAGACCCTGAGCTTTATAGTTGTTATTGTAATTACAATGCCTAATTGAGCCACCAAGGAGCCAAAGGAAAGACAGGGATTACTATTTAAAACCTCTGGTGACTCATGGTTTGCTTTGTGTTCCATGTTCTTGCCATGATAGGTTCAGGTTTCCACTGAACTGTGGATTCAAGTGGGTAGTTAATAGTTTCTATAATACCTGGATTACAATTGTGAAGTTGGGACTACCAAACTCATTATGTAGTTATTGCCAGGTTGCCTAATTGAAACAATGTTTGATGACAACTAAGCTTCCCAATATCTTGCTCACAGCCGCAAATCACGTACAGAGAGCATTCTGAAGCTTAATCACACAGTGTCAATATATATGTGTGGCTGTTCAAACTAGCTCACCTGACAAGCTGAATAGCTTTTACATAACCTGGGATATCTCTCATTATTCAGCACGCTGGCGCCAGAATTTCTGTTTGTTTTCTTTTGATCAGTTATTCAGACAGCAGTTTTTATTAGGTATTAAGAGTTTTTTAGATTTTCATTTTGTTTGAAGATGGATAATCACAGTAAGATATCGCACTAACATCTATAGACATTCAAACATCTCTTTACACTCAGAATAAGCCAGAGGTTACATGGGCATGGATGAAATGCTGCCACTCTACGAAAACAAGATGCAGCAGTGGGTTATGGTATTTTACATTTGGAACCTGCTGTGCTATTACAGGGACTGGAAAGCCCCTTTAACCCAGTTCTAAATACAGAGCGTTAACTCCTTTAAAGGGGTTATCCAGCTTATTTTGCCTTTTTTTTGTTATTTAACTATTGGCTAACATAGGAGCAGGTAAGTAGATAGTAACTACCTACCTGCCCTGCTGTCAGCACCTCTCCCCCAGCTCAGAGTGGTCATGTGACTGCTTCTGCTGGGATTTTGCTGCTTCCTGTAATGTCACGATGATGTGCCACCCCTTCAGCGGATCGAGCCGCTCGGATCCGGGGGTGGTGATTACTCATGGCTCGAGGGTCTCTGGACCCGGGAGCTAGAGGCCACACTGAAATGTAAAAGGGCGTTATTTACTGGGGAGAGGTATAGTTTGTGATGCCATCCGTGGTGTACGGTAATTGGGAGTACCGCTGCTGCCGTTGGGAGTAACCGGGGTGATGGAGTAGGGCAGCAAGATGACGTTACCATCCACGGGTAGGGGTAGGCCCCGGGATTTTGGATAGGGATGAGGGGTTGTAGTGCAGGGGTCAGTCGGGTACTCACTCAGCAATGAAGCAGACGCTGACAACAGGGTAAACCAAGTCTCTGCCTGCCATTGCCTCTCGAGAGGAGGTTGTCCGGATCCCGTCCCCTGCAGCACTGCCTGGTGGTCCGTAATCTGCCTCCTGGCACAAAAGTTTAGATTGTCCGTTGTGGCCTGGTAGCTTGGAGCTTTCCGGGCCCCGCTCCCCACTGTGGCTAAGTGAAGGAGCCTGTTCTCAGGAGCTCACGTTTAGGATTTCAGTGGGCCGCTTGTTTGGAAAGCCCTATCCCCCTCATTGCGCTAGTGCCCCCGATCTCTGAGCTTGGTGGGAACAGTCCATAAAGGCCCTGTCCTCCACAGGTTAATTGCCGGGTTGCCTGAAGCTTCTCCCCGACCTAGGGTATGTGTACCCCGACGTGCCTTTGGTCCCGGACAGGTGATAGGACCAGGCTCCTTAACGGGTTCCAGGCACCTAGCCTTAATCTCCTGCGACCAGGGGTCCGACTCCTCTAGGTCCAGACCACCGTCGTGACCTAGTTTACTTCTCCACTGGGAGCTCCAACTCCCAGCTTCCTCAGAGCTCCTCACAGCTCGAGGGCTACCACTGAACTGACTTGACATCTCCCACCTCCCTGCCTGACCCCTAGGTGGGCGGCCCTATTCCTGCTTAAGCAGCCCACTGGTGTGCCTGACAGGTGTGGTACAAGATGTATCTAGGATTTGTGACTGCTGGTGGAGGCAGTACCACAGGTTAGGTTCCCAGAACCATGGGGGTTTGAGTCCTGCACGGGAAGGGCAGATTGTGCAGAACCCTGTGATGACCTGAATAGTCCAGGACGTCACAACGACAGGGGCAGGACCTTGTTGACGGGCATCATAGCCGACGTCATGTTGCCGCCCTGCTGCCTACCAAGTACAGTGCGATGCAGCCCCGCCAACTCTCATCCTTCCCCGCCTACTGCCCACATTCCGTGCTCTTCTCAGCCCCCTGTGCATTGCTATTTGTGCCCTGTATGAGCCAGGCCCTGTGGACAAACATAGGGGCCCAGTCACTGTTAGGACAACGCTATTTGCCTGACGGTGTCCTCAGCTCTTTATGATGTATGGGGCCCGAGTAACTATTTCCTCCCTCCCTCGTGCACTGTGTCTCTGCACTGTGTGATAAATGCAGCATCAGGCACACCTAGCATTTCAACACTTCCAGGAGCAGAGCCCAGCGACGTCACCTGACACTGCGGTGAACAGCACTGAGCTCTGCATCGCTCAGCTGTAAGGACAGCATGGGGTGAGAGACAGCGCGCGAGGAGTCAGAAAAGACAGCGCAGGGGGGAGAGAAGAGAGTGCATGTGTAACGCCCCATGGGGCAGGTGTGTTAACCTACTCTTCGCCAGGCCGGGGATACAGATCTTCTGCATCATCATGGGGTGGCCTGGCCCCATTCCGTTGCCCCGAGGCATACAGGAAGGAGGTTTGGAGGGTGGCAGGGAGGATGGAGGTAGTAGTCAGGGTTTTTAGGAAAGTCTATTAGGATCATGACGCCATCTGTGGTACGCAGCTGCAAGTTCTCTCACCGGGGCAGATGTCGGGTGCAGCCGGGATAGTGTCGCTCATCATCCCCCTGTGGGAGCAGGCCCCGGGGGATGATGGAGGACGGGGGTGGTGGTAGTAGTCCCCATTGGCGTCGCAGCGCTGAGTGTCAGCACCGGTAAAGGAGAGGCAGAGGCAGGGGCTGCGGTTCCAAGTCTTTTTACTTACAGATTGTTCAGGCGCTGCCCCAGAGTACCGTCCTCTGCCACGATGAACTCCAGCCGATCCCAGATAGTCGCCGGTGACCGCCGGTGCCCGTGAAAGTCTGTTACTGAAGTGTCCCTCTGTAGCTATCCGGAACCCGGACCGAGCCTTCTGCTCAAAGTCACAGTCCCACGAAAAGAGAGGAACAGTAAGGGGGGCTTTACATGTTGCGACATCGCTAGCATCGGCTAGCGATGCCGAGCGAGATAGTACCCGCCCCCGTCGCACATGTGATATGTGGTGATTGCTGCCGCAGCGAACATTATCGCTACGGCAGCTTCACACGCACATACCTCCTTCAAGGGGGAGGTGCGTTCGGCGTCACCGCGACGTCACCGCAACGTCATTAATCGGCCGGCCAATAGAAGCGGAGGGGCAGAGATGAGCGGGACATAATATCCCGCCCACCTTCTCCCTTCTGCATTGCCGTCGGGACGCAGGTAAGGAGATGTTTGTCGCTCCTGCAGGTTTATACACAGCGATGTGTGGAGCTGCAGGAGCGACAAACAACATCGTACCTGCGGTCGACCTGATAATATGAAAATGTGCGACGCTACACAGATCACCGATTTTCGACGCTTTTGCGATCGTTTATCGGCGCATCTAGGATTTACACGTTGCGATGTCGTTACCGGCGCCGGATGTGCATCACTAACGACGTGACCCTGACGATATTTCGGAAGTGATGTTGCAACGTGTAAAGCCCCCCTAACTCCTGTTGTCAGTGCTAGGTGTTATCCCAAGCTGTGCCGAGGAAGGCTCTGTCTAAAGTGTGATGGTTGCACCTACTTCAACTTCATGTGGTGCCCGCCCCGGTGGTTGTCCTAGCGAATGGGGAAGTCCCATGCTTTGTGATGGCTGGCTACCCTGTCTGCCCTAGTCCAACCCCCTGTGAGTAAGCACCTGCTGTTTGTGTGTGTTCTGTGAAGTCACAGGCAGGGTAACCTCCTCCTGACCTGGGATAGATATTACCCCATAAAAGTGGTGTAATACCCTGTGGCGCCTGAAGTCCAAGGGTGTCACATTCCCCGGTGGCAAATTGCAGCACTCCTGGGCTGCAACATTTTAAAAATATTACCGCATTTTTGTTATGCATTAAACCAAAACATTATGTCTTTCCCTTATGGGCGGCACAGCAAATAAACATTTCAAACATTTTCAACTGTTTCAAACAGGCCATCAAGTCATCAAGACATTTTCAAAGTGCAACATAGAAAATTAACATTAACTTTAATTTTCTCTTATGCAAGAAAATATTTACTATCACTCTTTCTTGTCTGCTGCTGCTGGTGGAGATGGCTGTACCAGGGAACCGGTCCCGGCCCCCTGGTTCTGGACACTCATAGGACAGCCTCTTGCAAAATGTCCCGCTTTACCACAACGGCGACATTTGGACTGCAGTATACCGATCAGGAACTTGAGACAACGGGTCCTTACCGCATCGTCGCCAGGGAAGGTCATCAGCACCGGAAGCCAGTTCAATAGATACCGGTAGCTGTTTCACCTGCTTGGACTGTACTACATGGGTTAAGGCAGTCACACACTTGATCAGTCCCTGGATCTGGAGTCGCCAATCATTGGGGGGATCCTTCTCCACAGCTTGCACGTTGGCATCCACCTTTAGCTTGGTAGTGGACACAGGATTGGGCCAAGATGGTTCACGCAGCACTTGGATTGCCCGGTCTTTGAATTCGGCAAAGCTGATGTCTGGGTGGTGTTGCATGGCTACGAAGCGCAGCTGGCTCCGGTGGGCATAAGACAGCAGCCCCTCCAGAAACTGGTCGGTCAGTAAGCGATTTTCATCCCCCACCTCTGCTGGTGCCACCTACTTGACTGCTTTCATTGCCTCCTGCAGATTTAAGTCATAATCTTGGATGCTCTCCTGGGCTCTCTGCTTGCAGCCAAAAAAATGCATTTTTATCTCAGACGGTGTACGGGTAAAAAAGGTTACCTTCAGCTTAGCTAAAATGTCCTTCACCACACTCTTGTCAGTCTCCGGCCAGGATCTCACCTCCCTGAGTAAGCACCTGCTCTTTGTGTGTGTTCTGTGAAGGGACAGGCAGGTTAACCTCCACCTGACCCGGGATAGATATTACACCATAAAAGTGGTGTAATACCCTGTGGCGCCTGAAACCCAAGGGTCCCACACATGGGAGAGAGACAGAGTGAATGTGCTGGGGGGGCAGAGGAGACAGCGCCCCAGGGGAAGAGAATAGAGTACATTGGTGAGAGACAGGGGGGGGATTCTATGTGTGAGTATATACATATCTATCATACACACATAGTGTATATATCTACTATAGACTCCCATTAGGTGCTATACATAATGGGTGGGCAGAGGGCGGGGCTGGACACTGAGGCTGGGCATGTTTTGTTGAGCTACAGGTAAATAAAGTGGCTGCAGAGAATAAAGTGAAAATTCAAGAGGAACAAAAGTTAGAAACAAAAAAAAAAAATGTAGGGATGTTTTATATGAAAATACTAGAAGGTCGCCCGATTCTACGCATCGGGTATTCTAGAGTTTACGTATTGTGTAGTTAATGTATGATTTTTGTTATATATATATAGATGTTGTTGTGTGTAGTTACCAAGTGTTTGTGTAGGGCGCTGTACATGTTCTGGGTGTTGTCTGGGTGTGGCGGGGGGTGAGAGCGGTGTTGTTTGTGTGTTGTGTTGTGTGTGTTGCGTTGTTTGTGGAGCGCTGTGTGTGTGTGTTGCGCGGTTTGTGTGGGTGTGGGGTGTGTGTGTGTGTTTTGGTGGGAGGTATGTTTTGTGCAATGTGTGTGTTGTGCGGCATGTGCGTATATTTGTGTGTGCCGCGCTGTTTGTGTGTTGGGTGTCTGTGTAGGGCGGTGTTTGTGGTTCCCAGTGTGTGTGTGGTGTGTGTGTGTGTGGTGTTGTGCAGTAGGGGGAGGTGTGCACCCCCCATCATGCTCCATCCCCCATGCTGCGCACCCCCCATCGTGCTCCATCCCCCATGCTGCGGACTCCCCATCGTGCTCCATCCCCCATGTTGCGCACCCCCCATCGTGCTCCATCCCCTATGCTGCTCACCCCCCATCGTGCTCCATCCGCTATGCTGCGCACCCCCCATCGTGCTCCATCCTCCATGCTGCGCACTCCCCATCGTGCTCCATCCCCCATGCTGCGTACCCCCCATCGTGCTCCATCCCCCATGCTGCGCACTCCCCATCGTGCTACATCCCCCATGCTGCGCACCCCCCATCGTGCTACATCCCCATGCTGCGCACCCCCATCGTGCTCCATACCCCATGCTGCGCACTCCCCATCGTGCTCCATCCCCCAATGCTGCGCACTCCCCATCGTGCTCCATCCCCCATGCTGCGCACCCCCCATCGTGCTACATCCCCCATGCTGCGCACTCCCCATCGTGCTACATCCCCCATGCTGCGCACCCCCCATCGTGCTACATCCCCCATGCTGCGCACCCCCATCGTGCTCCATACCCCATGCTGCGCACTCCCCATCGTGCTCCATCCCCCATGCTGCGCACTCCCTATCGTGCTACATCCCCCATGCTGCGCACCCCCATCGTGCTCCATCCCCCATGCTGCGCACCCCCCATCGTGCTCCATCCCCCATGCTGCACACTCCCCATCATGCTCCATCCCCCATGCTGCGCACTCCCCATCGTGCTCCATCCCCCATGCTGCGCACCCCCCATCGTGCTCCATCCCCCATGCTGCGCACCCCCCATCGTGCTACATCCCCCATGCTGCGCACCCCCCATCGTGCTACATCCCCCATGCTGCGCACCCCATCGTGCTCCATCCCCCATGCTGCGCACTCCCCATCGTGCTCCATCCCCCATGCTATAATAGTTCTCCTATTATACTCAGAGAGGAGTATAATAGGAGGACTATAATAGGAGGAGTAGTCCTGGGGGGAGAGGAGTATAATGCCGGCTCCCTGCACATGTGTACCGGGAGCCGGTGTACGCTGGTAACTGTGATACACATCGAGTAACTAAGGGACCTTAGTTACCCGATGTGTATAATAGTTACCAGCGTTCACCGGCTCCGTCACAATCCCAGCATCGCAAGGTTATGTCTGGGGCTGCTGGGATCATGACGGAGCCGGTGTATGCTGGTAACTATGATACACATCGGGTAACTAAGGGACCTTAGTTACCCGATGTGTATAATGGTTACCAGCGTTCACCGGCTCCGTCACGATCCCAGCAGCGCAAGGTTATGTCTGGCGATGCGTGCAGAGGGCCGGGGCGAGCGGCCAATCCATGCGGAGGGCGGGGCCAGGCCAAGGCGAGCGACCAATCCGTGGGGGGGGAGGGGCAAGGCCGCTGGGGAGCCGGTGTACACTGGTAACTATGATACACATCGGGTAACTAAGGGACCTTAGTTACCCGATGTGTATAATGGTTACCAGCGTTCACCGGCTCCGTCACGATCCCAGCAACACAAGGTTATGTCTGGCGATGCGTGCAGAGGGCCGGGGCGAGCGGCTAATCCATGCGGGGGGGGGCGGGGCCAGGCCGAGGCGAGCTACCAATCCGTGGGGGGGCGGGGCCAGGCCGAAGCAGCGGCCAATCAGACGCTTGTCACCATAAGGACACAATTTTGGAACAAGACAGACAGACAGACAGAATAAGGCAATTATATATATATATAGCATTTATGTTTGCCTGGTCTTTCTCTCCCCAGGCACCTCCATTTCCTTTATGTCCGGCACTCTTGCAGTAGAATTGGGAAGTATCAAACCAACTCTTCACTAAGGTAGCATTGGAGTCAGTGCCGGTGCATAGTGCTATCTACAGCTTCATCTTTTTGACGGTTTCTTCATGCTTCCTACGTGTCTGATGCTGTTGACAAGGGCTGTTTGATTTCAAGCATGCCATCTGCTTCGGGTGCAGTTAGCTGCTGTTGCTGCTGCTGCTAGAGGCGGGTTCCCCTTCTATTGTGATGAAATATTTCCCAATGCTATTGCACTCGTCGGACATAAAGGAAATGGTGGTGAAGAAAGCCAGGCAAATGTAAAGAGGCGGAATAAGAATGTCTGACACACCTGCGGTAACCAGGTGTTACAAAAATAATGTAACAATTTAGGTAACAGCCCAAGTCCAACATAATTGTGCCAGCCACTACACACACACCAGCACACCAGGACATTTACACTCGCTGTACCCGGCTGGGAGCCTCACTTAGCTAGATGACAGAGCTGGGCGCTGTAGATAAAAGGCAGCCAACTGGGAAGAAGAGACCAGACCTGGGGGAGAAAATAGTGACCTGGGGAGTGTGGGTAGTCTGCAGAAGACAGGAAGTGGTAGGTAGTTAGGAGTAGACAGTAAAAGAGGAAGGGTGAAGGGAAGACCAGAGACTCTTGAGACACATAGAAAGAAAGACACTGCAAATACCTGAGTTGGAAGAACAGCCACTCAGAGGAGGAAAGTAGCTGTGGAGTGAGAGAGCAAATCCCAAGGACAGAGGGACCCTGTGGGGTGGACATCCAAAGCTTACAGTACTTTGCACGCAGGGGTGCAGATCCCCAGAACAGACACGGATTTCAAGCCTTCTGTTAACTCTGCCAGGCGGGTGGGATTCCAGGACTCATCTGCCACCCTTTAACGTCTGAGGCATCAACAGCAAAGTGGGGACCGGGACATATTTCCTTAAATAGTCCAAGCTGCCTGCAGCAGGACCCAGACACCAGGAGGACCAAGTGCTCCACGCCAGGGAGGACCCACATACATAGGAGTGCACAGGTGGAGAGTGGCACCAGGTTGGCAGGCACAGCCATCAGGACAAGGGCGCACCTGGAATCCAGTATGTCTCAGGGTGTCGAACCAATGAGTAAACACTATCAAACTGCCCTCTTTGTCTGGACTGTTTCATTGCCGCACGCCTCCACATTAACCCTTCACCTACCCCAGGGAAAAAGCCCTGCTCATGGAGGGCTCCACCATCCACGCTGCCCCCATCCATCATCCCCAGTGAGAACCTGCAACGGCAGCCCTATCATCCCTGGCTGCAAACCGCGAGTGGCGTAGTCAGACTTTTATTTTACTTTAAATTTTATTTTTGTTTTAAATACTGTTCAACGGTGCCCCCGGGTCCAGGACCCCTCGAGCCACGGACTGCCCGGATCCGAGAAGCTCGGCTGTCCCAGGGCGCGACAAATATAAGACCCGACCCACATAGTCCCGCCCCAATGCACACGTCACTCAAACAATGAGTGTATTTCTGGAATTTTGAATGCTTGATTGCTACAAAATGTCTAATCAAAGTTTCAGAAATGCACTCAATGCACGCGTCACTCAAAATGTGACAGTGCAATTTAAATGGCCGCAGAAAAGAAATCGCCTTTCCCCATTGCCACTGGAGGCCCCGTGATGTGATTACGGGGTGCCGATGGGTTGCCATGGTAGCGATGGGTCATGTGATGACTCCTGTGTCTATCAGGACGTAGTTCCTGTCACAGCCGGCAGAGCAGCGGCAGCAACAGGAGAGCAGCATTTCTGCTGATCATAGCTGTGCAGCACTGAGCAACAGGAAGGAATCAGTGATCAGAGTGCTGATCCTTATAGTCCCCTAGGGGGACTAGTAAAATAAAAAAAAAGTTAAAAAAGGTTTAAAAAAATTAAAAAAAATAAAAACCTAACAGTTCATATCACCAGCCATTGAAAATGAAAGGGTTAAAAAAATTAAAAAATATACACATATTTGGTATCACTGCCTCCAGAAATGCCCAATGTATCAAAATATAAAATCAATCAATCTGATCAGTAAACGGCGTAGCGGCAAACAAAAAAATTCAAAACGCCAAAATTATATTTTTTGGTCATTGTAAATTTTGTGCAAAATGCAATAACAGGCGATCACAATTTAGCACCTGCCCAAAAATGGTACCATTAAAAACCTGAGCTCAAGACGGAAAAAATAAGCTATCACATAAATCAGTCATAATTCCCGAAAATTGAGAATGCTATGGATTGTGCAAAATGGCATAAGAATTGCACCAGTTTTTTTGGACAAATTTCTGAATTTTTTGTAACCCCTTAGATAAAAGTAAACTTGTATATTTTTACCTTTATATATATACAGAAGCCTCCCATTTCACCTCTCCACTTGGATTCACGGACTTTTCCTGTATTGATTTCTTCTGCCGCCCTTGTAACCATATGGTACACCTATCCCCGGCTGTGTCCGCGCGCGTGCGGGGTCCGTCTCGCCTTGCTCAGTGTCATTTTTGCCGTCTGTACGCCGCGCGCATGCGCGGGAGCTATGGTGACGCGTCCCCGCTCCCGCGCATGCGCTGATTGGCGTGACGGCACAGTGACGCTCGGGCTCGGCGACGGCGGTCTGCGCATGCGCCGATACGTCACTTCCGGGGAATCCCGGCTCATATCGGCGGCATTTATAAACCGGCATTTGGTGGGCATGCATTACAGCACCTTTTCCCCTGAAGAAGACAAAGAAAATCGTTATTGAAACGTGCGTTGGGATGGTATGAGGATGCTCTGAGACCTTAATTGATACCTTTACGAGCTGGTCATCTTCGGCTCCATGTCCTCCCCCTCCTCCTCATCCAGTGTGATGATTCCCTGGAACATTTATTTGGGCACTTTGCAATATTTACTAGCCTAATCAGGCATCAACATTGAATAGTATTTGTGTATAATTGTCTATCGTGCCCTGATATAGCCATTATATTCTCCATGTTTATGTTTACAGACATCACATGTGTTTTGAGATATGGGGGGTAATAGGACATCGTCATCCAGTGTGATGACTCCCTGAAACAGTTATCTGGGCACTTTGCAATATTTACTAGCCTGAATGAGAATTAAAATTGAATTGTATTTGTACATACTTGTCCATTGTGCCCTGATATAGCTATTATATCCTCCATGTTTATGTTTACAGACATCACATGTGTTTTGGGATATGGGGGGCAATAGGACATTGTCATTATTTAAGGTCTCCGTTCTTAAATGTTTTTAACCCTGCAATGAATTGTCACTTGTCATAATAAAAATCTGTCATATTTTTGCACTTTAAAAGCTTGCCGCTTCTCCTTTTCCCCTTATATGGGGGCCAGTATCCAGCTAGATAATTGCGATCAATCCCGAGCCGGAACTGGGAGACTTGTTTTTAACCCGGTTAGACCCGCTGGTCCCATTTATCTGCAAGTTCGCCCATCACTAGTCAAAATTGAAAAAATTGGACTGACCAGGAAGGTGTTAAGGGAAAGAAGGGGGAAGGGATTAAGGAATTTATAAGGACAATTCCTTTAGTCATGTATTGTTTTCCATTCTCGGAAAATATCTTTAATTGGCAGTGACTAGTTTATTGAATAATGTCTCTGAATTTGACCTGAAAAGTTTATATAACAGTTCAGATTTTTTTTGTTCATTGTTGAATAATATAATTTCTTTTGCCAAATCTTACGTCATGATTTATTATTTGGATGTTCTTATGTGATATGGTATGCTTCTTTAACTTGTACAATATACTGAGAAGTAACAATGTTATCAACAATGTTCCCTAAGATATAAAGTATCTGGAATAGTCATCTAATACATTAATAAGTTATTGTTATGAGAAATTAATAACAGAAAACAATGTATAACCTTTCAGCTATTACGTTTAAAAAGGTTTCAATTTTCATGTTATGAACATTTATTATTTCAATAATAAATAGATAATAAACAGGTATAACATTTTTAATGGTGTTTATTTCATTAGCAATGATTTGTGTGGTATTGTGTGTGGTGTTCTGTGTACCATAGAAGTGAGATCTTTGCAGTATTAGATAACTGTCCAATCTGTGGGCATCATGTTATTGAGCAGGGGGAGCTGAGCAGACTGTATAGTTTTATGAGAAAAGACTCAGTATAACCTCTGCTCACTTGGATTTTTGGTCAAAAGGGCGGTGGTACTCACAGAAATATCAAAAAGACCCATATATATGTAATAAAATACTCCTTTATTACACTGTGTGCAGAATTATTAGGCAAATGAGTATTTTGATCACATGATAATTTTTACACATGTTGTCCTACTCCAAGCTGTATAGGCTTGAGAGTCAACTACCAATTAAGTAAATCAGGTGATGTGCATTTCTGTAATGAGGAGGGGTGTGGTGTAATGACATCAACACCCTATATAAGGTGTGCTTAATTATTAGGCAACTTCCTATCCTTTGGCAAAATGGGTCAGAAGAGAGATTTCACGGGCTCTGAAAAGTCCAAAATTGTGAGATGTCTTGCAGAGGGATGCAGCAGTCTTGAAATTGCTAAACTTTTGAAGCATGATGACCGAACAATCAAGCGTTTCATGGCAAATAGCCAACAGGGTCGCAAGAAGCATGTTGGGCAAAAAAGGCGCAAAATAACTGCTCACGAATTGAGGAAAATCAAGCATGAAGCTGCCAAGATGCCATTTGCCACCAGTTTGGCCATATTTCAGAGCTACAACATTACTGGAGTATCACAAAGCACAAGGTGTGCCATACTCAGGGACATGGCCAAGGTAAGGATGGCTGAAAAACGACTACTTTTGAACAAGGAACATAAGATAAACCGTTAAGACTGCGCCAAGAAATATATTAAGACTGATTTTTCAAAGGTTTTATGGACTGATGAAATGAGAGTGACTCTTGATGGGCCAGATGGATGGGTCAGAAGCTGGATCAGTAAAGGGCAGAGAGCTCCACTCCGACTCAGACACCAGCAAGGTGGATGTGGGGTACTGGTATGGGCTGTTATCATCAAAGATGAACTTGTGGGACCTTTTCGGGTTGAGGATGGAGTGAAGCTCAACTCCCAAACCTACTGCCAGTTTCTGGAAGACAACTTCTTCAAGCAGTGGTACAGGAAGAAGTCGGTATCGTTCAAGAAAAACATGATTTTTCATGCAGGACAATGCTCCATCACATGCATTCAAATACACCACAGCGTGGCTGGCCAGTAAAGGTCTAAAAGATGAAAAAATAATGACATGGCCCCCTTGTTCACCTGATCCGAACCCCATAGAGAACCTGTGCTCCCTCATAAAATGTAAGATCTACAGGGAGGGAAAACAGTACACCTCTCGGAACAGTGTCTGGGAGGCTGTGGTGGCTGCTGCACGCAATGTTGATCGTAAATATCAAGCAACTGACAGAATCTTTGGATGGTAGGCTGTTGAGTGTCATCATAAAGAAAGGTGGCTATATTGGTCATTAATTTTTTAGGGTTTTGTTTTTGCATGTAAGAAATGTTTATTTCTAAATTTTGTGCAGTTATATTGGTTTACTTGGTAAATAAACAAGTGAGATGGAAATATATTTGGGTTTTATTAAGTTGCCTAATAATTCTGCACAGTAATAGTTACCTGCACAAATAGATATCCTCCTAAGATAGCCAAATCTAAAAAAAAAAACCACTCCAACTTCCAAAAATATTAAGCTTTGATATTTATGAGTCTTTTGGGTTGATTTAGAACACAGTTGTTGATCAATAATGAAAAAAATCCTCTAAAATACAACTTGCCTAATAATTCTGCACACAGAGTAAATTCAATTTAAAAAGGTAAATAATTCCACCTCAAACAAAAAAAACAAAAAGTGAATAAGTGTTCAAAAATACAATAATAGAATTCATACCAGGATTAGTCTCATGGACCATATCATTATCCTACCTCTTTCTACCTAAATAGGAGGACATATTTGAAGACCCTATTAATAGTTGTGTCCAAATACCTCCGTGGCTATTCCTATAATCTTCTACCCTATTTATTCATAGGGAAGGGAACCACCATCAAACAAACATGTCCTTTCACAATATATCCCAAATTGGTATGACATGAAGATAATATTCTATTACTATAGGGAAAAATGATATGGTACAAATATACAGTCATATGAAAAAGTTTGGGCACCCCTATTAATGTTAACCTTTTTTCTTTATAACAATTTGGGGTTTTGCAACAGCTATTTCAGTTTCATATATCTAATAACTGATGGACTGAGTAATATTTCTGGATTGAAATGAGGTTTATTGTACTAACAGAAAATGTACAATCCACATTTAAACAAAATTTGACCGATGCAAAAGTATGGGCACCCTTAGCAATTTCTTGATTTGAACCCTCCTAACTACTTTTTACTGACTTACTAAAGTACTAAATTGGTTTTGTAACCTCATTGAGCTTTGAACTTCATAGGCAGGTGTATCCAATCATGAGAAAAGGTATTTAAGGTGGCCACTTGCAAGTTGTTCTCCTATTTGAATCTCCTATGAAGAGTGGCATCGTGGGCTCCTCAAAACAACTCTCAAATGATCTGAAAACAAAGATTATTCAACATAGTTGTTCAGGGGAAGGATACAAAAAGTTGTCTCAGAGATTTAAACTGTCAGTTTTCACGTTGCACAAGGAGAAGCTGTATGGGAGAGTGATGCGAAAGAAGCCGTTTCTGCACGCACGCCACAAACGGAGTCGCCTGAGGTATGCAAAAGCACATTTGGACAAGCCAGTATCATTTTGGAAGAAGGTCCTGTGGACTGATGAAACAAAGATTGAGTTGTTTGGTCATACAAAAAGGCATTATGCATGGAGGCAAAAAACCACGGCATTCCAAGAAAAGCACTTGCTACCCACAGTAAAATTTGGTGGAGGTTCCATCATGCTTTGGGGCTGTGTGGCCAATGCCGGCATCGGGAATCTTGTTAAAGTTGAGGGTTGCATGGATTCAACTCAGTATCAGCAGATTCTTGACAATAATGTGCAAGAATCAGTGACGAAGTTGAAGTTACGCAGGGGATGGATATTTCAGCAAGACAATGATTCAAAACCCCGCACCAAAACTACTCAGGCATTCATGCAGAGGAACAATTACAATGTTCTGGAATGGCCATCCCAGTCGCCAGACCTGAATATCATTGAAAATCTGTGGGATGATGTGAAGCGGCTGTCCATGCTCGGCGACCATTAAACATAACTGAACTGGAATTGTTTTGTAAATAGGAATGGTCAAATATACCTTCATCCAGGATCCAGGAACTCATTAAAAGCTACAGGAAGCGACTAGAGGCTGTGATTTTTGCAAAAGGAGGATCTACAAAATATTAATGTCACTTTTATGTTGAGGTGCCCATACTTTTGCACTGGTCAAATTTTGTTTAAATGCAGATTGCACATTTTCTGTTAGTACAATAAACCTCATTTCAATCCAGAAATATTACTCAGTCCATCAGTTATTAGATATATGAAACTGAAATAGCAAAAACCCAAATTGTTATAAAGAAAAAAGGTTAACATTAATAGGGGTGCCCAAACTTTTTCATATGACTGTAAATATACAATTTTATATATAAATTTGAAACTACATAAAATTACATATTTTAAAATCCGGGGTTTAGATTGAGGTAGTGTCCTTGTATTTTTCCTCAGCTTTTTATATTCAATTGAATGGTCAAACCGAATGCTTAAATTAAAGTTTGGAAACATATCTTAGAAGTTTCATGTTTGAGAATCAGGAAAATTGGTCATCTTACTTACCTTTGGCTAAATTTGCATTAAACAATTGCCGGTATGACTCGACTGTTAAGTCACCATTTTTTGGTACATATGGTTTTTACCCTCAGCTCTGTGCTTTCAGTAGAAATGTGTCTTTGAGAGTTCCTGGGGAGGAAAGTTTTTCTTCTGTTTGACAATATGAAGGTTATGGGGACAGATATTAACGGAAGGCTGATAAGAAACGTTCGTCAAGTCCGGATCTGTGTGTTAATGATTACGTATGGTTGTCTACCAGAAATATTAAGTTGAAAAATCTTTTAGTGGAAATTAGGTCCTATCTTCATTGGTCCGAATAAAGTGGTTGCTTTCATTAATCTTGTTGATTTTCACCTTGAGTTACCACAAGCACTTGAAATCCACAATGTGTTTCATAGATCATTGCTCAAAAAATATGTGGTGTCATCTGAACTGTCACCATTATCGACTCCATTGTTTATGGTAATTTAGAACTTCAAGTGTTAAGAATTGGGGATTCCCGTTTTGTTCGTCACTCTCTTCAATACTTGGTACACTGAAAGGGTTATGGTCCAGAGGAAAGAATCTGGGTGCCAGCATCACAAGGTAATGCAAATAGGTTGGTGTGCTCCTTCCAGGCATCTCATCTGCATAAGCCTGGTCCTGAGCATACGGAGGCCCCTTGTAGAAGGGGGGGTACTGTCATGAGGTTTGCCATGCCCTGCTGTAACCTCTAGGGTATCTAGGATCAGAAGGTCAAGGAAATTGGCAGATCACAGGTCCTCCTTAGAGCCCACTTGATGGTTATAATGACTAGAGCGGAATTATTTCTGGGGTATCTTCGTACCCATTCTACTGCTGCTGAGTTAAACAGTTTTTGTGTGGGAATGACTTTTTCCAGTACACCAGAAATACTTTGGGCACTGTGAATTAGGAACTATGTAATCTCCCAAAAGGGAATGGTAATGTAAAACCGTGAGTAGCTACATACCACTAGTGTGTCACGGATTCGACCCATGAAGATTTCTAAATCAGCGTAGTTACCTGGATTGTGCATATTACCTCCAACATCAAGTGAGAGAACTGTACTCAAGGCGCCCTGAGAGGCACCAAACTTGCTTGTTTCATGAGGAGAAGACACCTTCTTTCATATGTAAAATACTGTTTACCCTATACAGTGAACTAGTTTGCCCTTAACACCTTCACCCCGAGGCGATTTTCCGTAGTTTTTTTTTTGTTCCCTTTCTTCTGAGAGCCATAACTTTTTATTTTTCAGAAAAAATTCCAAGTGCGGAAAAATTTCAAAAAAAAGTGTGATTGCACAATTGTTTTTAGGAATTGTATTCACCGTGTTCCCAATATGGTAAAACTGATGTGTTGGTGTGATGTCTCAGGTCGGTACGAGTTCGTGGCCACCAAACATGTATAGGTTTACTTTTATCTAAGGGGTTAAAAAAAAATCACAAGTTTGTCCAAAAAAGTGGCACACTTTTTGCGCCATATTCCAAAACCCATAGCGTTCTCATTTTTCAGGATTTGGGGCTCAGTGATGGCTTATTTTTTACGTCTCAAGCTGACATTTTTAATGGTATCATTTTTGCGCAGATGCTACATTTACCGATCAGATTAATTGATTTTATATTTTTAGATCAGGCATTTCTGACCATGGCGATACAAAATATGTGAATATTTTTTTTTTTTTAACCCTTCAGTTTTTTGTTTTTTTTTTAATTTTTTAAAACTTTTTTTAACTTTTGTTTATTTTACTAGTCCCCCTAGGGGGCTATAAGGATCAGCAGTCTGATCACTTGTGCTTTTCTGTAGATCACAGCTGCACAGCTCTGATCTGCTGAAATGCTGCTTTCCTCTTACATACAGCGCTCTGTCAGCAGTAAGAGGAAGTGACTCATGAAAGCTACAGGTGTCATCACATGACCCTGTGCTACCATGGCAACCATTGGATCCACGTGATCACGTCATGTGACTTCCGATGGCGCTGGCTGAGTGAACGCTTACCGTGGCTGGCATTTACATCATCACTGTCACATTTTGACAGCACGATCTAAGCGGTAAACAGGCACGGGTGGATCGTGGATCTACTTGTGCCTGTGAGGAACACATGTCAGCTGTTCAAATCAGCTGATATCTGCGGGGATCTCTGCTGGCTGCCCGCAGCAGCGGCAGGTGATTACCCTGACACGATCCAGGTGTCTTGAACAGGTTAACAGACAGACTGTATCCCCTTATTCCCTTCAGTAAAGTGTTGTTTTTGCAAGTTTATCTATATGTCTGGCTGCTTATACAATTGCACAAACATCAGCAGTGTTTCAACGCCTGCACCAAGACACCACGTCCATAGGAGCGCTCTATACATGTCTGTAAGTGCTACCTCCTGCCATTGACAATTGTTGTGGACAAAAGTTAAGTGTTTAGGGGTCCAACAATCCACTTCAGCTACTGTAACATTATCATCTGCTGCCAGTGGAACTACATATCCCAGCTGGTCCCTCTGCAACATTTAGCACCACCCCCATGGGTTAGCGCATTTCCTTTCTGTGCTAAAAGAGTCGAGTGCTTTTTTTTTCCTGCTGAGAATCCTTGTAGCTTTAGTTCTCAGCTGCTGTGCTTTATGACCACTCCCTTTCTCTATTTTAACTCCCTCCTAGATCTCTTCTATGGCAATTCTAGATCTTCTATCCTGATCACTATAGTGAAAGTTGTGGAGTTCTTTCCATTAGAAGCTTTGAAATCCCTCTCTGGAGAAGCTTTGTAGTTCCTTTTTGTGTTTTGTCCTGCTTGTTTGCCTCTTTCCTTATGTAGTCTTATTGCAGTAGTAAAACTAGCGTTTTTCTGCCCTATACGCTAGCTAGGGCCAGTCCAGGGTCAGCTAGGGCCTAGGCATGTGATCATGCACAGGGGGAAGTACCCATCTAGAGACAACAGGGAGAGCAGGGTTCAGACTCAGGTGAGTGTTGACTATATGCGCACGCTGCAGTTTTTGTCGCGTCTTTTGGTGCAGTTTTGTTGTCAAAACTTTCTCACTTTTGACTTCCCAGCAAAGTCTATGAGAAGTCAGATTTGCTGTGCGCACGTTGCAGTTTGTCAGCAGTTTTTTTGACAAAATTTTGTGTCAAAAAAGAAGCAGCATATTCATTCTTTTTGTGTTTTTGTCAACTTTTGTCTCCCATTGAAATCAATAATAAATAATAAAAAAACGCAAGGCAAAACACATGGTTACAAGTTGTTTGCGTTTTGCATATGTTTTACCCGCAGTTTTGTAAACAAAAACGCAGCTCACCAACTTAGTTCCAGAATGACAAAATCAATGCTGGAGTGATTTTGGGGTGTCTGTGTCTTTCTCTCTCTCTCTCTCTCTCCCTGTCTCTCTCTCTCCAAGTGCTACATCTCACCGATCACCGGGGTAGCTGTCACACTGCTCCTGTGGCAGCTCTTTGTTCTTCCCCAGCCGGCCGCTCATTAGGCTCATACATATTCACTGCTTCCCCCACTCACCGGCATCTGTGATTATTTGCAGTCAGAGCCACCCCCATGCTGAGTGACAGCTGTCTGACTGCAACCAATCACAGCCACCGGTGAGCGGGTCTATATCGTACAGTAAAATAAATAATTTTTAAAAAACCTTGGGCGGTTCCCCCAATTTTGATACCCAGCTAGATAAAGCCCCACATCTGGGGGCTGGTATTCTCAGGCTGTGGAGGCCTATGGTTATTAGGCTCTCCCCAGCCTAAAAATATCAGCCAGCAGCTGCTCGGAAATGCCGCATCCATTACATGCGATAGTCCCGGCACTTCATCCGACTCTTCTTGATTGCCGTGGTGTGGTGCCAATCGGGGTAATAAGGGGTTAAATGACAGCCCATAGCTTCCACTAAGTCCTAGATTTATCATGACAGGTGTCTATGAGACATCCCCTCATCATTAATCTGTAAGAGTACGTAAATAAATACACACACTTAAAAAATCCTTTATTTGAAATAAGACAAGAAAGCCACCCTCATTCACCACTTTATTAACACCCCATAAACCCCTCCAGGCCCAACATAATCCACACGAGGTCCCACAACGCTTCCAGCAACGCTACATCTGATGCTCACAGTTAGCGCGATAGAACAAGACTGCCCACTGTGAGCTTCACGAACTAAGTGAAGTGAGCTGCGCAATAAGCAGTGACGTCATTCAGGTGATTTCCGGTCACAGCTGGAGTCCTCCACCTTAGTAGCAGCTGTGGCCTGTTATTAACTCCTTATTACCACAATTTCCACCACACCAGGGCAATGGGAAGAGCCGGGCCCAGCACCAGAATTAGCACATCTTATGAATGCGCCACTTCTGGGGCGGCTGTGGGCTGCTATTGTTAGGCTGGAAGGGGCCATCGTTATTTGGCCCTTCCCACAATAATTAAATCAGTTGTCTGTGGTACCTTGCCTGGTTTTAGAAAAATGGGGGGACCCCACGTCATTTTTAAAAATAAATAAAGGAGGATCCCCTCTATTTTTCATAACCAGCCAAGGTACAGCAGACAGATGAGGGTTGCAGCCTACAGTTGCTGTTGTTCTTGTGCTGGAAATGAAAAATGGGAGTGACCCCACGTCATTTGTTATCGCAAAAAATCTAGAAAAAACAGCTGGCCAAGCTAGCTATCCCTCTATCAAGCTATTCTGTTATTTCTTTCTATCTATTCTGTTCTTTCTTATTATCTATTCTATATGTTCTTTTTTTCTAGGTATTCTATATGTTCTATGTATCTATCCTTCTATCTATCTATTCTTTCTATCTATTTTTTCTATCTATCAATCTATTCTAGCTATCTATCAATCCTATCCTCTCACATGCTGTTTCTCCTTTAAAACACGCATTAACAAAAACGCACTTACATTACAAGCATTTTTTTTTACATTTTCAGGCTCTCTGTGACAAGGTGCAGTTTTGGTTGCAGTTTGTCTGCATAATAAACAGCAGTGTGCACATATAACATTAAAGGGAACCAGTGCTATATTGACACTATCAAGCTGATTCTCTACATACCTTTAGTGGTCAGCTCAGATGTTAAGGCTTTCAAATCCAATGGTAAGTATTAGGGTAAGCTCACAGGAACATATAAATGAGACGAGTGCAATGCGAGGAAATCTCGCATTGCACTCGGGCCCATGTTAGACAATGCTGCAGCTTAGATCTGCATGTTTTTCCTCAGCTCTAAACGGACTGAGGAAAAAAATCACAACATGCTGCAATTTTCTGCAAGAGCCGTATCACTCGCACCCATACAAATCTATAGGTGCGAGAGAAACATAGGACTGCACTCGGATGTTATCCCAGTGCAGTGCGATATACGCACAGGCTGACAATAGAGGAGATGGGGAGATTAACCCGCCCTCAGCTTCGCAGCTGTGACCCGTTCGCAAGATCCGGTCACAGTTGCATGACACTCGGCTCATGCTCGTACAGAGCCTGAGCCGGGGGTCATAAGCATATATCGCATGCCACATGCTCGTGTGAGTCCAGCCTTATACAAACTATTTACTGTGCTGAAAGACCTGTGGTGAGGTTATACCGATGTGACCTGGCATCCAGCTTTGTTGGCTGAGGCCCCGCCCCTTATGGTCACATGGGTATGACCTCACACAGGTCCTTCAGCACAGTGAATAGTTTGTATAATACTTACCATAGAGGGAGGAACAGGCGGCAGGGGGGTGGGAATCCATATGAATACCCACCCAGATATTATCTGCTCTGTTGCTCCTGCCAATCAAGAAGCTGCTGAATTTATAAACATCACTTTCTTGGATTTGAAAACCTATACATCCAAGCTGTCCACTAATGGTATGTAGAGAGTCAGCCTGATAGTGCCAGAATAGCACTGACTTTAGGTTATATACGAAAATCCTGGTGATTGGTTCCCTTTAAGAGGTGAACCTTCTTCCCTCTCATTATTGCCAAAACCTCCTTTTGTTGCCTGGTGTTCCCCTCTTGTTGAACTGCACACCGATCGTTTCTTCGCTATGACATAAATATATACAGTGTGTGTGTGTGTGTGTGTGTGTGTGTGTGTGTGTGTGTGTGATAAATTTGGTTATTTACATAATGGGAAGTTTCATTTAAACTATTTTGTATTTTTCAGCAATCAATTTGACTGATAATGATTGTGGATTATCTCACCCGTATAGGTGCGGCTTGCATGACACTGCCCTCGAATAGCAGGTGCAGCTTCTTGAAATATTCTGATGGAAGTCCATCAATGTGATGGCTGATTTATAAGTATTGGCAAATATTAATCATCCCCATTAAGTAAAAAAGCAAATAACTGCAGAAAGCATTCCTTTGTGTTTAGCAACTGCACACATTTTTATTAATAAACATGCAATTTGAATCATCTTTTATTTTTCACAAGGAGAAAAACAGCATTCTTCACCTAATTTCCCAAGTTTGTAGTTCCTTCTCCTAGCTTGAAGTGCAGTGTGAACATTGCTGTATCGAAGAGGAACGTGTCTAGCAGTCAGCTGAATTGGATCTGGAGCTTTGGTGATTGACCTCAGGATGACGTAAGACTGCTTTGGCTTCTTTTCTACTTTGGACTCGGTTCTAATGAAAAAAATATATATTTTGAAAGGTTCATACTAGCTGATGAAGAATGTAAATGAAAAATGCAATAATGTTCTGTATTATAAAATTGTATGGTAATTAGTATGTACACAAAAGCTTTCCCGGCATATGGCTGACATGCTCATGTTCCATTACTAACCCCTGGGCTTCATACCAGCTGTCAATCAACACAGCTGACATCAACCACAAAAGTATTACCCCAATTGCCACTGCACCAGGGAAATCTGGAAGAGCTGGGCAAAGCACCAGAATTGGTGCATCTAATGGTTGTGGATGCACCACTTCTGGGGCAGTTGAGGGCTGCTATTTTTAGACTGGAAATAACCATGGGCCCTTCCAGCCTGATAATACCAGCCCCCAGCTGTCTGCTGTACCTTGACTGGTTATTTAAAAGAAAAAAGAAAACGACTTGGGATCCCCTCTATTTTTGATAACCAGCCAAGGTAAAGCAGACAGCTGATAATTGCAGCCCGAAGTTGTTTGTTTTACTGCGCTGTTAGCAAAAATAGGCAAGAGCACACGTTTTTGTTTTATTTATTCTCTATCCACATTTGTTTGCAGGGCAATTGCCACCGGTTTGCTAACTTTTGCAACTCCCTAGCCCTTACTATAACCATTTTACATCACAGAAATTCAGATCTCCATTGACTTATATGGGGTCATATCCGGGTCCCGAACCAAACTTTTAACTAAAGTCCGGTTGAACGCAGTGAATCTGAACTTCCACGGTCCGCTCATTTCTAGAAGAGAGCATATTTTCCACCTTTTAGCAGGTTGTCATTCCCCTATGCTGGCTTGGTAGCTCAATGTAAATGTTCAGATGCCACATTATTCTTTAAAGATGTCTAATATTATTAGTAGGCAAGGAGAAGGGAGATGCAGCTGAAGCTGCTTGCTTCAGCATGAGCAGGTAAGACAGACTTCAGACAGCGAGGTTGGGCGTTTGCAAAGCAGAAGTAACATTTCTGGCTGCAGTACATCTGGCATTCAGCTCTCAAAGGAAGGATTGTAATATTATAATCGGTAACAAATGAAACTCTAATTGAACAATTGTTGTACTCACTTATTCTGTTTCTGATCCCAGTGTTCTTTGTTGTTTTTGACATAACCAGTAATCTGTAACTGCTTCCGATTCCATACGGAATTGTAATGATTCATCTTATCTGTCCAGATCAATGTTCTTCACCTATAGATTGATGCAATACAACTAGTTGTGTGGTCACTGCAGAATTCACAATCTATTATCACAAGGAGTCCGACAATAATGATTATTTTAAAACCTATGTCACAGTAAGTTGCATCTTATTATTGTAATCATTTTACTTGTAAAATAGGGAGAACATTTTTCCTTTATTGTTTTATGGGTCATTTACACGGACTGATATTTGGCCAAACAGGCATTCATAACAATCATTGGCCCGTGTGTAAATGGCAGAGATCAGCTTATTATGAGCAATTCTTGTTCTTCAGGTGTTCACATCTTTAATGTGGCCTAAATAATAATAATTGTCAGCAGTACATCTTCTTCCATAAACTTTGATCTGTTGCTATCAAACTGTATGGGGACTGAACATTTGTATTACGAATCATTTGGAACTATACAGTCCATATTGGTCTTTTTAACAGGATAGTTAAATGAGCATTATTCGAATTGTTATATCATTGCTTTTACACTAGGTATGGGCAGAAATTTACTGCTGTATATGACCAAAGTGATTAATAATGGCCAAATTAATCTTGTTCATCGTTGTCTAAGTTAATAGTTCATATATATGGAATGATCTCCTATACATACTAGGCCTCCTTCATACATCCCTGTCTCCCGTACATATGACGTCCGTTTTCACATGCAACAGTGACAAGGACACATGTAGACCCATTAAAGTCAATGGGCTTGGTCAGACATCTGTGTTTTCACACAGAGCATGTGTACGTGTGAAGCACAGGTGTGTCTGTGTGCTACACATGGTGACATATTTTCTGCCAGCAGCACAGGTGTCACACAGACCGCACACTGATGTGATCCATGTGAAATCAGTGTGACAGGTACCAGAGAAAACAGAGATCACATAAAAATAAAGAATTTTTATACTTACCTGTCTCCAGCGCTGCAGTCTCTGGCGCTGCTGTTAGTTCTAGGCCCACTCATTACGCTCATTGTATATTAACTAAACTCACCGCGGACGCAGAAGTATCAGCTGCGCCGGACACAGCAGCAACGGGGACAGGTAAGTATACCATCTCATGCTATCCGTGTGCAATCCGGATGTCACACAGATAGCATAGGGACAGCACAAGGAACACACACACGGACATACAGTTAGGTCCAGAAATATTTGGACAGTGACACAATTTTCGCGAGTTGGGCTCTGCATGCCACCACATTGGATTTGAAATGAAACCTCTACAACAGAATTCAAGTGCAGATTGTAACGTTTAATTTGAAGGTTTGAACAAAAATATCTGATAGAAATTGTAGGAATTATACACATTTCTTTACAAACACTCCACATTTTAGGAGGTCAAAAATAATTGGACAAATAAACCAAACCCAAAAAAAAATTTTTTATTTTCAATATTTTGTTGCGAATCCTTTGGAGGCAATCACTGCCTTAAGTCTGGAACCCATGGACATCACCAAACGCTGGGTTTCCTCCTTCTTAATGCTTTGCCAGGCCTTTACAGCCGCAGCCTTCAGGTCTTGCTTGTTTGTGGGTCTTTCCGTCTTAAGTCTGGATTTGAGCAAGTGAAATGCATGCTCAATTGGGTTAAGATCTGGTGATTGACTTGGCCATTGCAGAATGTTCCACTTTTTTGCACTCATGAACTCCTGGGTAGCTTTGGCTGTATGCTTGGGGTCATTGTCCATCTGTACTATGAAGCGCCGTCCGATCAACTTTGCGGCATTTGGCTGAATCTGGGCTGAAAGTATATCCTGGTACACTTCAGAATTCATTCGGCTACTCTTGTCTGCTGTTATGTCATCAATAAACACAAGTGACCCAGTGCCATTGAAAGCCATGCATGCCCATGCCATCACGTTGCCTCCACCATGTTTTACAGAGGATGTGGTATGCCTTGGATCATGTGCCGTTCCCTTTCTTCTCCAAACTTTTTTCTTCCCATCATTCTGGTACAGGTTGATCTTGGTCTCATCTGTCCATAGAATACTTTTCCAGAACTGAGCTGGCTTCATGAGGTGTTTTTCAGCAAATTTAACTCTGGCCTGTCTATTTTTGGAATTGATGAATGGTTTGCATCTAGATGTGAACCCTTTGTATTTACTTTCATGGAGTCTTCTCTTTACTGTTGACTTAGAGACAGATACACCTACTTCACTGAGAGTGTTCTGGACTTCAGTTGATGTTGTGAACGGGTTCTTCTTCACCAAAGAAAGTATGCGGCGATCATCCACCACTGTTGTCATCCGTGGACGCCCAGGCCTTTTTGAGTTCCCAAGCTCACCAGTCAATTCCTTTTTTCTCAGAATGTACCCGAATGTACTGTTGATTTTGCTACTCCAAGCATGTCTGCTATCTCTCTGATGGATTTTTTCTTTTTTTTCAGCCTCAAGATGTTCTGCTTCACCTCAATTGAGAGTTCCTTAGACCGCATGTTGTCTGGTCACAGCAACAGCTTCCAAATGCAAAACCACACACCTGTAATCAACCCCAGACCTTTTAACTACTTCATTGATTACAGGTTAACGAGGGAGACGCCTTCAGAGTTAATTGCAGCCCTTAGAGTCCCTTGTCCAATTACTTTTGGTCCCTTGAAAAAGAGGAGGCTATGCATTACAGAGCTATGATTCCTAAACCCTTTCTCCGATTTGGATGTGAAAACTCTCATATTGCAGCTGGGAGTGTGCACTTTCAGCCCATATTATATATATAATTGTATTTCTGAACATGTTTTTGTAAACAGCTAAAATAACAAAACTTGTGTCACTGTCCAAATATTTCTGGACCTAACTGTACCTTCACCACGGACAGTGCAAAATGTTTGTGTTTTGCACGGATGTGTGAAGTAGGCTTTAAATTTAGTTTGATTCATAAATCCACTCTAAAAAAATGGAATGATATTGACATTTGGCCATTATTTATTGTAAACAACCTTTAATTCCTTTACAACCCGTCGATTTTCCAGTTTTCGGTTTAGTATCTTCCTCACCTTCTTCCATGAGCCATAGCTTTTTTTATTTTTCCATCAATATAGCCATATAAGGGCTTGTTTCTTGCTGGATGAGTTGTACTTTTGAATGACACCATTTATTCTTGTCCATATTGTACTGGAAAAAAATCCAAGTGCGATGAAATTGCGAAAAAAATGTAATTACACTATTGGTTTTTGGGGGGGTTATTTACCATTTTCACTATATGGTAAAACAGACCTGATAATATGATTTCCCAGGCTGGTACGAGTTCATAGATATCAAACATGTATAGTTTTACTTTCAATTAAGTAGCACAAACATTCAGAAATTTGTCAAAAGAATTGCACTCTTGCCACTATTTTCAAGAACCTTAGCATTCTAATTTTTCAGGATCTGGGGCTGTGTGATGGCTTATTTTTTGCATCTTGATCTGCTGTTTTGAACTATGCCAATCTTGTGTAGATGTGATGTTTGATCACCTCTAATTGCATTTTATTGCAATGTTACGGTTTAGATTTTTTTTTCTCATTATGCCCTTCACCAATCAGATTAATTAATTTTATATTTTGATGGATTGGGCATTTTTGAAAGTGGCGATACCAAATATGTGTTTTTTTTTAATTGTTTTATTCTCAATGGGGCAAAAGCGAAGTGATTTGAACTTTTAGGGGGTTTTTTATATTTTTTAAAAACATTTTTTGACACTTATTGATTTTACTAGTTCCTTTAGGACTTGAAACTGGCACTGTCTGATCACTTCTGCTGTTCAGAGCGATGCTTCAGCATCAGCCTAAACAACAGAAACGCTGACCACCCGTGAATGCTGGCAATCTGCTGGCATTCACAGGAACTACATCATGACAATGACAGGGGTCAACAGCTGATCCCACACTATCATCACAACCCATTGACACCCCGTGATCACGTTACAGGGCCAACGATGGTGTAGTTAACGGAGATCCACTTGCTTCTGTTAGCTGCACGTCAGCTGATCAGATCAGCTCCCATCAGGAGGAAAAATTTGAGTTCTCATTAAATGCAGGCTCACATTAAAGGGACACCCATGGCATGTCCTTGGTCATGAAGCAGTCAAAGTGGTTGTTCGATACATAAAATGTCCTGTATAAATATCTATTTTTAAGTCCTAACCACTTTTGCTTTATTTGCAAATTCCCTACTTTTTCCCTATAGCTAATCCTTATATCTGTTTTCCTTATTGTCTATGACATTGCCTTTGAAGGGAGTCTCAGTTTCTATCACCCTTTCTCCCCTGGAACAGGAGATCATCAGGAGGAACCAGTGATAGAGACAGGGTGAGTGACAGCTTTGCCACCTCCTAATGACAAGCCATTTCAGGGCAGACAGAAACTGTCTGGTCTCTTTTCTGCTACTATCACCATTATTGATTCCAGACATCAGCAGTCTGAGGCTGTGATAGAAGATGTGGTAAGTGACCGCTGTACCATCACCTGATGACATCAGGAACCAAGTGCGTGATTGAAGCTTCAGGGAGGTGACTACAGGGCCATCCTCCCGTGATGTCCTGAACCAAGCGGGTGATAGAAGCTTCAGGGAGGTGACTGCAGGGCCATCCTCCTGTGATGTCCTGAACCAAGGGGGTGATAGGAGCTTCAGGTAGCTGACTGCAGGGCCATCCTCCTGGGATGTGCTGAATCAAGTGGGTGATAGAAGCTTCAGGGAGGTGACTACAGGGCCATCCTCCTGTGATATCCTGAACCAAGTGGGTGATAGAAGCATCAGGGAGGTGACTACAGGGCCATCCTCCTGTGATATCCTGAACCAAGCGGGTGATAGAAGCTTCAGGGAGGTGACTGCATGGCCATCCTCCTGTGACGTGCTGAACCAAGGGGGTGATAGAAGCTTCAGGGAGGTGACTGCAGGGCCATCCTCCTGTGATATCCTGAACCAAGCAGGTGATAGAAGCTTCAGGGAGGTGACTGCATGGTCATCGTCCTTTGATGTCCTGCTTGAGAATCCCCTCAAACGAAATGTCACAGGAAGTAAAGTAAGAATACAGCTATAGGGATTAGCTGTTATGGAGATTAGTAGGAAATATTCAAATCTTACAAAAGTGGTTGGGGATTAAAGATAGATATTTGTACAGACTTTTTATATATTGAACAAACCCTTTAAGTCTATTTACATAGCTCATCAGTCACAGTGATGTTCTCTCCCAGAAAGATGTTTCTCAGACTCCTCATCAATTATTCACACTCTGTAACAATACAATAGCTTTTTGTGGCCAGCTTACCTTTGACGTCTTTAAAAAGTGATGCCATCCAGAAGTGACAAAAAATCTGATAAAAGTCAACAAACAGGTAACAAAATCATAAATCAACATAAGGCTCATACTGAGGGATCACATATGACTACACATTTTCCTTTGCTAAGCACAATTAGGAAGAAACATGGCCTTGTATAAAACAATTACGTGAGTGTTTTGGAAAGGTAATAGCTTGGGGACAAATGCTTCAGTTACAGTATGATGCATTTCAGTCTCAGATATATTAATTCAAAAGAGCCACCATTATATTTCCTGTCATTTTGTGTGCATTTGTTACAAAAGGGAAACGTACCGAATGAAAATGTTAGGAAAAACAAAGTTTCTTATTACTAAACAAATCCACAGGTGCCCCTTACAGAATACCTGTTAGTTGCCATATGACAGAAGCAGAAATGTTTTCCAGCCATGTACCGGAGAACATTTCTGTCTGAATTTAACCAGTTTTTGTGATTATAGATTATGATGCATATGCCAGGCTGAGCCTGAATACTTCCCCCTACCGCAAAGCTCCACCGACCCCAATAAATTGTGTGTAAAGATCTTGCCATAAATGACCTTAGGCTGGGGCCACAGGAGCACTACTGCGAGCAAAGCTGCCACCAGGAACTTCAGGGCCCCGTACTGACAACATTTTCGGGCCCCCTTCAAACTCCGTCTCTACCTCTCAAACCTTCGGCAATAGAAAAAAGTTGTTTCCAGCATCACGTCCAAGAAATAAGGTTACAAACCAATTTTATGCCATAAGGTTAAAAACAACACTAGGTTGTATGGACATCCATAAAGTTTAAAACAATGTCTTACACCTTAGCCTATAAAGTATTAAACAATCTCTTACGCGTTTCAAACCTAAAAGAGGTTCTTAGGCGGGCTTTGCACACTACGACATCGCAGGTGCGATGTCGGTGGGGTCAAATTGAAAGTGACGCACATCCAGCATCGCATGCGACATCGTAGTGTGTAAAGCCTAGATGATACGATTAACGAGCGCAAAATCGTCGTAATCGTATCATCGGTGCAGCGTCGGCGTAATCCATCAATACGGTCCGATGTTGTTCCTCGTTCCTGCGGCAGCACACATCACTGTGTATGAAGCCTCAGGAGCGAGGAACATCTCCTACCGGCGTCACCGCGGCTTCCGTAGGATATGCGAAAGGAAGGAGGTGGGCGGGATGTTTACATCCTGCTCATCTCTGCCCCTCCGCCGCTATTGGCCGCCTGCCGTGTGACGTCGCTATGACGCCGCACGACCCGCCCCCTTAGGAAGGAGGTGGGTCGCCGGCCAGAGCGACGGTCGCAGTGCAGGTGAGTGCGTGTGAAGCTGGCGTAGCGATAATTTTCGCTACGCCAGCTATCACACGATATCGTACCTGCGACGGGGGCGGGGACTATCGCGTGCGACATCGCAGCATCGGTTTGCGATGTCGCAACGTGCAAAGCCCGCCTTAGTCTTAGATATATCCTGCTAGATTTGCACAAGTAAGTTATGGAATAAACCACCTCTTTAATGACAACTGCTACAAGAGTACACACTGAATTCATTCAATAAAGAAATATAAAAAAATCTACGTATATTATGTTTTCTTCAACAGTAAAGTAGTGTTACAGGTAAAATGACAGGGTGGCATAAAATAATGTAAAACTATATAAGCAACTTAAATGAACACATGAATTAAGATCATTTTGCAAAGCACTACTGTTTACAGAGAATGGAGTTCATGCATTGTCTCCAGCCAGGTAATCATACAGCTTATGTCGTAGCTTGTAGAAATTACAGATGGGGACTATGCAATCACTACAGCAAGTTAAATATATGTATTTGTACTCAAAGGAAATTATATCTGTAGTTTTCCACTGAGAAATGCTCCATTTTCATGTGATGCAAGAACTGGACAGAAGTTATCCATAAAGGCAGCATGATTATATCAAGGCTATAGTTGAGTTACAATAGTTCCCAGATTTTTCACAGGAATCATTACATTTATTTATAATTGATTTTTACATTTTTTTAATTAACACTTCAAAGTGAATAGTCTTTGAGTTGAATTTCATGAAATATGTTGGTATCAACGAGTACAAGCAATTTGCAATTAGTTTAGCGCAAATCAACATAATAAAATCCCTGTGCCATTTTACCTATTGTAGAAGATTGCATCAGCCACAGAAGGCTTACATGACTGAGGGTGCACCCATGCGGACTTCCCCATAATGCCTTGCAGAGCCAGAATAAAAGCTGAGGCAGGGAAAGCAACTGCCATTTCAGTGTCTTACAGCATAGAGGTAGGATCTCTGGGCACACAGCTCAGCAATAAGGAGGGAAATCCTAAAATAGATCAAACAAGTCCTGCAGAACTATAAAGATAGAAAAATGGGAGAAAATGCAGTTTCTGACTGTCATATAGATTCAATTGATAAGGGGAGAGAGTGATAGGAGTGTTATCAACAGTTGCAGACTCTGTGAGAATTGACCAGATAGTGACAAGTCATAATAGGTCACCTTTATCAGCTACCTGTGAATTAAATTTGACAATTTCTTTGTGTTTTTTAATTATTGAAGCAATATAAACTAGAAAAGCAGTTCAATTGTGACACCCTGGCGCCGCCAGGTGGTCACAGAAGGTACTACACCCCACACAACACCTTCCCACACCAGGTCCCATCAGCCACCAAATCCTAGCAACCCCCCTCAGGGTAAGAAGGACACATCAGTGGGCAGGACCAGGCGGATTGGGAGCGCCCACCTAGGGGTCTTGAGGATCCAGGGGAAGGAACCAGTCAGTTAAGTCTAAGTTCAGGTTCAGTCAAGTGTGGAGTGAGGAATGAAGTGGGTCTGTCAGTGACAGTGGCAGACTCTGGGAGTCGAGACTGTGCCTAGTGCAGGTCGCCAGGGTAGTGGCCCTGGTCTACTGGCCAGGTGGCAAGCAGTGGACCGTGTCCAAAGGCGACGGGAGTCCGGTCGCGGGAGATCCCAGAGTGGACGGGACAGGGTTGGAGCCCGCCGGTACCAACAGCGGAGATCTGGTCCGGAAACCGTGCACAGGCGGGGTACCTGGACCCTAGTTAGAAGACAGTTGTAAGCCCCTTCTCTAATTAACAAGGCTGGGAGCAAGGTTTCAGGCGTTGTTCCAAAGTGTCAGCCCAGATAGAGTGAAATGGCAGCCCAAGGGGATAGGGTATCCGCAAACACCCACTGAAATCCCAAGGGTCAGTTTTCGCGGGCACGTCTCCCAACCAAAATACACCGGGAGTGGACTTCCCCGTTCCATATTGAGTTGTCCAAAAGTGAGAAAAAGTACAAAGTGCCGGAGGAAGGGACATCGGTACACCAGCCAGGTGTGGGACCCGAGTACACCCGGACGCGGCAGCCGGCCACTGACACCTTGGTTTACCAACAGACTTGTGTGCAGTTATTCAACAGTGAGTACACCAACATTCTCCGGTCCGGCCCCGCACGCCACCTCCGGCCTAGATCACTCCCTGTGTTCTGGACACTGAGCCCCGGGGCATCCATCCCTACCCACGGAGGGGTTAACATCCAGCTGCCATCCCATCACCCCCGGGTGCCTCCCAACAGCAGCGGTGGTATTCCACATTACCACACACCGTGGGTGGCGTCACAAAGTATCTACAGCAATCCCCATACATATACATCCCCTTTTATTTGAAGTGTCCATACGACCCCCGGGTCCGGAGACCCCTCGTGCCACTGCAGATCCGGATCCGAGCAGCCCGACTGCTGACGTGGGGGTGGCACAAAAGTACCTCAATCCCATTTCTTCTACTAAAGGAAAAAACAGAAAACAGAATGTGTTCTTTCTGGCTTGTAATGCTAACAAGTGATAAGCGACAACTTTTTACTTTTCTTCTACATTCATTTATGTAAAGGGGGTATTTTTTTCATTCTTAAACAAAGACAATAAAAATCCCAACATTACAGATGTTCCTATATGACTGTATACTTCACAAAGTGAGCGTACTCCAAAAATGTTTTTTTCTTCTCACTTTCTGTACTATTCCAGATTTATATTCATTAATGTCACACAAATACAGTGCCCTGTGGTATGTGCTGGCTTTTGGGATATATGCCTACCTAGCATTTGTTCTCATGTTCTTTTGGGGATTTTTTTTAAATAAGTACATATGTAACTTTTTGCATACCTATTTTACTAGTACAGTTTTATAACTGCACATTTCTGTCTCCAACGCAAGAGGAATTGAGCATTATCATGAACTCTTGAGTTGCAAAGGTTCCATATATTGTTCTTACACGAGGCCCATTTCCCTCTCTCTTTCCGCAAGTGAAAAAGGATGACTGGGAGCATACATCTGTTTCTTCAACATACAATCAAGGATAGGTAAGCAGCAACTATGGATAGGGATAAGATGTGTTTCATGGCCCACTGGATAAATGTTTTGAGTGGCAGCAATGCACCACTGAAACCAGGACAGTTAGTGATGCCTCCGTGGCTGAAAGCTACATCTGCTTCCACTGCCATCCGGCAGTTTCCTGTATCCTCTTACAGCTCCACCACATTTTCCTCAACAGACATGACGGAACAGCATTGCATCTACCCACTGCTTTCATTCTTTTCGTTCATGTATGGTAAAGTACTGCCAAGCAGTTTTACAGCTTGTGAGGCTAGGTGACTGAAGCCAAACAGCTGTACATCAACCAACAAATCTCACACTGAATGGTTTCCCTTTAACAGCAAAGATCATTACCCCCAGAACATTGTGACTGCTTTAAGTTTGACTGAAGTAACACACACCATGCATGAAGCACATCCTCAATTGTGCAAAAAAAATGTTAAAAATATAATCACTTAAAGAATGTGATGTCTAGTCATTTCAACCATTTTTACATGATGAAGCATGTCATTAAGGCTTTGCAAAAACAGAACAGCATAACTGAGCACATAATTTGTGACATCAAAAGCTGGTGGAATTCGACACTGCACATAGATTATTTGTAGCAGTGTGAGCAGATTATATGATTTAGTAAGAAAACTGGGGCTTCAGTTAGTTTGAAACCCAATACCAGTAGCTTATGAGGTCACGTGTCACTTGCTGAGGTCCCCTTGAAGAAGCTATTAAATTTGACAGGAGGCAGAACTTTGGAATCACCTATATAAATCCCTTCATATGTATCTTGGAAAAATGCTCACCAGGATGCAATAAGGAATTGAGTAAGAACAGCAACTTGTACATGCTCATCGCCACCCTGTGGCCGAGGGGGATCCTCAAGGTGCATGCTACATGCAGCACGATGTGGAGGAAGAAGAGGATAAAAAGAGTATGAGCAGCAGCAACTGGATTTATAGGGGGACATTACATTATGCCTGGCACATGAAGATTATGATGTTGATAGGGATAGAATGCAAATAATGACAAAAACAAAACTGGAAATTATAACATTGCAGTGAGGAAGAGGGAGGATTAGTGAACGAACAAGGCCTTCAGTCATGCTGGAGATTATGGGAAGCTGTATGCTTGATTGCTTCTGGGATGACAGGCATATCATCAAGCAATGGTATGACTACTGAATAGCCATGCTATAAAAGCAAAATTGGGTAATTTTTCTGGCTTCAGAAAGGGAGTCAAAATTTTCACAGTAAGAGAAATTGTGTTCCTTGTTTGGCAAAGTGTCACTTTGAAGACTCAGGCTAATCACACGGCGATTAGAAGACCCCACTCCGCTTTTTGTAAAGCCAATGCTCCCCCCACTAGTTCCAGCACTTGGAGCACTAGAATAAGTAGAAGAGGTAGCAGCAGCAATTATAATATATTTGACATGATGGACCACTTTAGCAAAGATACATTGCCTGAGCAGCCAAGTTTAATCATACCTGGACTGTGTCCTTTCTCAAGCAGCAGCCCTGAGCCCTGACCTTATGGACATCTGGGTCAGCAGATTAGACCAGTGGCAAGAACTTGCCAAGTTTGTCATGGGTGTACTGTCATATCCAGCCTCCAGTATATTGGCAAAGAGATTAAACACCATGGCATTGACCATCTATGGCTGATGCCAATGATTAGATCAACCAAAGAATTTTCTTGTTTCCCAGTCCAATGTGTTCTACACTGTTCTGTGGCCTTCAATGTCAAGATCCTATCCTATCCATCATGTAATCTATACTGAGGTGCTGCAGCTGGCATTGCTCATGCTAACTATACACTGTCAGACGTCTCTTTGCTTGCACAGAAAAAAAATTGTATACTGTGTAGCTTCTGCCAGTGCTACTAGACAGCCATGAAAGCCCAACATCTGCCTGTCCATTGTGTTTTACAGTGGTACTGTACTGTTGATGTTCTTTTTCTTGTGTATGCCATCATATTCTATTCTGTACTGTTGCTGCTGCTGACACTTCTGCTGTAACTGTGGGTAAATGCCCTCACACATATCCTGCTTGTCTAAAGTGTTGTATAGCTAAATTGTACTGCTGCTGGGAAACTTATTCTGTTCAGGTCAAGCAAACATGTTTTTGCTCCCTTAAAAGTGTGAACTTTTACAAGGTTAGTTGAGAAGCCATTGCTTCTTTACTTTCAAAAGACTATTTCTTCATTTTCCAAATAGCAACCCTGTTGCTGATACTAAATAGGGATACATTTTGGACAGCATGTTGAGAAGCTTGTCACTTTCAAAACAGCAGTTCAAAACAGTTCCTCCTCCCTAAATAAAGGCATGATTTTTTTTCATGGCTTAATAAAATGTCATTGTTTTTTGTTGATCCCAAAATAGAGATATTTTTGGACAGTTTGTGAAAAAGCTAACTCTTTAAAAGGAACATGATAAAAAAGGAAACACTGAGCATGATATTTTCCTCTTTCAGTACTGAATTACTTTCTAAACAATAAAGAAAAACATCTAAGTACATAATTTTGTCTGTCTCTTTATCCCCATTTTGCTGAACCAACACGGGAAACAAAGAACTGGGATAAAAAAATGGGAATCAGCACCAGATTTCACAGTACAAGCTGCATGGATTAATAACTACGGTAAGTCTTTTAGACCTGATGAGGCAGGTGTACTTGCTTTGAAAATCCATATAACACAGTAAATTTACCATTTTTTGAGTCCTATTATAATTCACCAATAGAGTAAAAGCGCTCATCATGAGTTTCTGCCCACCCAACTCGACGAACAACTGCAGCTTCAACTGAGCAATGTAAGATCAAAGCGGCAGCAGGGAGTCGTCAACCAGACTAGGTAGAAGGAGATTGAGCTTGAACTTTTCATAAAGGATTGTATAGCTGTAGTATTTCTTAGTTTTCAATGTATTGTAAAGACTGCAGCTGATCAGTGGCCACTGACTGGCATCAGCGGTCACGAGATGTTTATACCTCGAGACTAGCAGGGGACACAGTATATGTTGTACAGGAGTGGTCATGGTATGGGGGATGAATACAGGATTTTTTTTTAATTTACCCACTTTGGTTTCATTGAGAATCATTTTAAAAAAGAGAAAACCCCTTCAATACATATCTTTTGATTGATATTGGAGCATATCTGAATCGTGCTATAATGCTGCTTTTCCAACTAACTTTGATTTTCACTAATATTCTATGCTGTAATTAAGATACATTGGATGTGTTAGGCTTAGAAGTTCACATTTCTGTTGTTTTGCATCAGTTGCAATCCGTCGCCTTGACTTTTTTCCCCATAGGCTTTTATTAGCGACGGATTGTGACTGATGGCGTTGCATCCCCCGCGTGATGGATCAGTCATTTATTGACTGACCGTCGGGCGGGAGCAATGCTGAATGTAACGTTTTTTGTGTGCGGCAGATCTTTTTTTACTGTGAGCATGCGCACAGTAAAAAAACATGATCGACTGTAAATTAAGTTCTAGTTCCAGCGGCCGGAACGATCAACTGATCGGCTGTGAATGATCAGCTGATCGCCTGGCGGCCAGCTGTGAACGATCAGTTGATCGCCCAGCGGCCGGCTTTTGAGAACAAAAAGCCAGCCGCCGGTAAAACAGTAAAAAAAAAAAACATCGGATTTTTTTTGCAGCATCAGTCACATCAGTTGTGCCACTATCTGCAACGAATCCGCTGCATCAGTCACACAACTGATTGTGACTGATGCAAAACAACGCAAGTGTGAACTTAGCCTTCCATATGAGTGTGCATACATTTTACATAATACTTTTGCATTCAGATATGTGATAGTTTTTGCTTCGTTATCAGCTAACTCTGATAATGTCATATAACCTGTAATGTGATATTAACCCCTTCACGACCGCGGGCAGTAAAATTACGTCCTATTTTAACGTGACTTAACGACCAGGGACGTAATTTTACTGCCTAAACTTCATTTGATTGCCGTGGCCATAGCAACGGCTTTCAAATGATGTCCCCTGCTGTTTCTTACAGCAGGGGACCTTTGCTTGACCCCAGGGGGGGTGGCATCGCCACCCCCCATAGGCAATCGATGTGATTGGCTGTTCAAATCTGAACCGCCCACCACATCGTTCGCACTAATTTCGGCAAAAATAATGCCGGAATTAGTGCGATCCTGTGAGATCCAGCTATGAGATGCCGCAGCTGCTGCAGCATATCATAGGTGGACCTCAAACATGTCGCCCCCAGCCCCTGCAGCACTGATTGGAGCGATCGTGCTATGACGCGCAATCGCTCCAATCAGTGTGCAGTGGGGCGGTCTGATCTGGAGGTGGCCGCCCTCCCCAGGCCTGTCCTGGTCTGGGGACCCTCCCCCAACATGTCTGCAGCGTGGTGTGGCTGGTACTTTTGGTACCACGCCACCGTTGCTGCCGCCGCAGACGCCGCCTCTGCTGTCACCGCGCCTGCTCCAATGGTAAGTATTGCGCTTCGGCGATGGCCCCTGCGCGCTCCCGTGAAGGCCCCTGCACGCTCCCGTGAAGGCCCCTGCCCGTGCCCCCCCCGATCTGCCCCCCTACGCCCCGATCTGCCCCCCCTACGCCCCGATCTGCCCCCCGGCATCCCGATCTGCTCCCCACGCGCTCTGCCTGCCTCCTCTGTCATCTGCTTCCAAGGTTCCTTCCTTCTGCTTTTGCTTCTCCGCCCCCTCTGCTCTCCCTCTGCCCCCCCCATCTGCCCCCCCTCTCCCCATCCCCCCCCCATCCCCCTCTGCTCCCCCCCGACGTCCTCTTACCTGCCTTCACGGGTCGTCCGAGGTCTTCACTGGCCCGATCACATCTGCCTCCATCGCTGGGTCCTTCTGCTGATCTGTTCAACGTCCTGCCTGCTGCTCCTGTAAAGCTGTCCATCTCACTGCCTTCTTGTTCCTCTGCAGCTCTTCTGGTCAGTGATCCTCCTGGTACTGTGAGTATAACTTTTTTTTTTTTTTTTTTCTTGTATCCTGTCCATTTTTACACCTCATCCGTCCGTGCGTCCCGCCAAGCGCTGATCAGGGATGCCGATAACGGATCGGCATCCCTGCTCAATTTTTGTCGTGACTTTTTTCCGTATTTGCGACGCTTTTTGTATCGCGTCCGTCCGTGCGTCCCGCCGAGCGCTGATCAGGGATGCAGATAACGGATCGACATCCCTGCTCAATTTTTGGCGTGACTTTTTTCCGTATTCACGACGCTTTTTGTATCGCGTCCGTCTGTGCGTCCCGCCGAGCGCTGATCAGGGATGCAGATAACGGATCGGCATCCCTGCTCAATTTTTGGCGTGACTTTTTTCCGTATTCACGACGCTTTTTGTATCGCGTCCGTCTGTGCGTCCCGCCGAGCGCTGATCAGGGATGCAGATAACGGATCGGCATCCCTGCTCAATTTTTGGCGTGACTTTTTTCCGTATTTGCGACGCTTTTTGTATCGCGTCCGTCCGTGCGTCCCGCCAAGCTCTGATCAGGGATGCAGATAACGGATCGGCATCCCTGCTCAATTTTTGGCGTGACTTTTTTTTTTTCCGTATCCCCAACGCTTTTTGTATCTCATCCGACCGTGCATCCTGCAGCGGCCGAACATTGTACCGCGTCTGTGTGTTTGAAAAGTTAAATGGCGTTCCTTCTCTTCTGAGCCCCGCCGTGCGCCCAAACAATTACTTTCCACCACATATGAGGTATCTGCGTACTCAGGAGAAATTGCACAATACGTTTTATGGCGCAGTTTTTCCTGAAACCGTTGTAAAAAAAAAAGCTACCTGGTTGATACAAAAATTTTGTGGTTAAAAAAAAAAAAAATAATTTTCACGGTTCAACGTTATCAACTTCTGTGGAGCCCCAGAGGGTACAAGGGGCTCACCAAACATCTAGATAAATTCCTTGAGGGGTCTAGTTCCGAAATGGGGTAATTTGTGGGGGAGCTCCACTGTTTAGGCACCATAGGGGGTCTCCAAACGTGACATGGCGTCCGCTAATGATTCCAACCAATTTTGCTGTCAAATGGCGCTCCTTCTCTTCTGAGCCCCGCCATGCGCCCAAACAATTACTTTCCACCACATATGAGGTATCGTCGTACTCAGGAGAAATTGCACAATACGTTTTATGGTGCATTTTTTCCTGATACCCTTGTGAAAAAAAAGCTACCTGGTTCAAGTAACAGTTTTGTAATGAGAAAAAAAAATTGTATTCATGGCTCAACATTATCAACTTCTGTGGTGCCCCTTGGGGCTCGCTAAACATCTAGATAAACTCCTTGAGGGGTCTAGTTTCCAAAATGGGGTCACATGTGGGGGAGCTCCACTGTTTAGGCACCATAGGGGTATCCAAAACGTGACATGGCGTCCGCTAATGATTCCAACCAATTTTGCTGTCAAATTGCGCTCCTTCTCTTCTGAGCCCCGCCATGCGCCCAAACAATTACTTTCCACCACATATGAGGTATCTGCGTACTCAGGAAAAAATGCACTATAAATTTTATGGTGAATTTTTTGCTGATACCCATGTGAAAAAAAAAGCTACCTAGTTGAAGCAACAGTTTTGTGGTAAAAAAAAATTTTTTTCTTTTCACGGCTCAACGTTATAAACTTCTGTGAAGCCCCCAGGTGTTCAAAGTGCTCACCAAACATCTAGAAAAAATATTTGAGGGCTCTAGTTTCCAAAATGGGGTCACTTGTGGGGGAGCTCCATTGTTTAGGCACCTCAGGGGGTCTTCAAACCCGACATGGCGTCCGCTAATGAGTGCAGCTAATTTTGCACTCAAAAATTCAAATGGCGCTCCTTGCCTTCCGAGCACTGCCGTGTGTCCAAACATTTGATTTCCACCACATATGAGGTATCTGCGTACTCAGGAGAAAATGCACAATACGTTTTATGGTGCATTTTTTCCTGATAGCCTTGTGGAAAAAAAAGCTACCTAGTTGAAGCAACCGTTTTGTGGTAAAAAAAAAAAAATTTCTTATCACGGCTCAACGTTATAAACTTCTGTGAAGCCCCCAGGTGTTCAAAGTGCTCACCAAACATCTAGAAAAAATATTTGAGGGCTCTAGTTTCCAAAATGGGGTCACTTGTGGGGGAGCTCCATTGTTTAGGCACCTCAGGGGGTCTTCAAACCCGACATGGCGTCCGCTAATGAGTGCAGCTAATTTTGCACTCAAAAATTCAAATGGCGCTCCTTGCCTTCCGAGCACTGCCGTGTGTCCAAACATTTGATTTCCACCACATATGAGGCATCTGCGTACTCAGGAGAAAATGCACAATACGTTTTATGGTGCATTTTTTCCTGATAGCCTTGTGGAAAAAAAAGCTACCTAGTTGAAGCAACCGTTTTGTAGTAAAAAAAAAATTTTTTCTTTTCACGGCTCAACGTTATAAACTTCTGTGAAGCCCCCAGGTGTTCAAAGTGCTCACCAAACATCTAGAAAAAATATTTGAGGACTCTAGTTTCCAAAATGGGGTCACTTGTGGGGGAGCTCCATTGTTTAGGCACCTCAGGGGGTCTTCAAACCCGACATGGCGTCCGCTAATGAGTGCAGCTAATTTTGCGTTCAAAAATTCAAATGGCGCTCCTTGCCTTCCGAGTCCTGCTGTGTGCCCAAACAATTGATTTTTACCACATATGGGGTATCAGCGTACTCAGGAGAAAATGCACAATAAATTGTAGGGTGCACTTTCTCTTTTCTCCCTTGTGAAAATGAAAATTTTATGGCTAAAGTAACATTTTTGTGTTAAAAAGTAAAATTTTCATTTTTTCCTTCCACATTGCTTTGGTTCCTGTGAAGCACCTAAAGGGTTAATAAACTTTTTGGATGTGGTTTTGAGCAGAGTGAGGGGTGCAGTTTTTAGAATGGGGTCACTTTTGGGTATTTTCTGTCACCTCGGCCTCTCAAAGTCACCTCAAATGTGATGTGGTCCCTAAAAAAAATTATTTTCTAAATTTTGTTGGAAAAATGAGAAATCGCTGATGACCTTTGACCCCTTCTAACTTCCTAACGAAAAAAAATTTTGTTTTGAAAATTGCGCTGATGTAAAGTACACAAGTGGGAAATGTTATTTAGTAACTATTTTGTGTGACATATCTCTCAGATTTATGGGCATAAATTTCAAAGTTTGAAAATTGCGAAATTTTCAAAATTTTTGCAAAATTTCCTAAATTTTCACAAATAAACGCAAAAATTATCGGTTTAAATTTACCACTGACATGAAGTACAATATGTCACGAAAAAACAATCTCGGAATCGCCAGGATCCGTTGAAGCGTTCCAGAGTTATAACCTGTCAAAGTGACACTGGTCAGAATTGCAAAAAATGGCCCGGTCATTAGGGTGTTTTAGTGGCCGGGGGTGAAGGGGTTAAGGATGGGGGAGATTGCACACAGACCTATAAAATAGGTTGGCTGTGGCTTCCTGGCTGTAGATGTCTAAGGCTATGTGCGCACGCTGCATCTTTGTGGTGACCACAATAATGCACGTATTTGGTCCCAAAAAAATGCACCCATTGCATGCGTTTTACTGTGTTTTTTACCACGTTTTTGCCCAGTGCATTTTTTAAGTCAAATCTATTGACTAGAAGAGCTCAAAATTGCAGAAGGAATTGTGGTCACCACAAAGATGCGGCCAAAAAAAAGCTGCAACGTGTGGACAGAAAAAGAGAAATCTCGTAGACTTTCCTGGGGAAGAAAATGCATGCAGTTTTGGGACCAAAACTGCACCCAAAAAGGCACAAAAACGTGGCAAAATAGCAGCAGGCTACATGCGCATGCTGAAGTTTTGTTGTCACAAAACAATTGCACCATTGAGGCATCAAAACTGCACCAAAAATTGCACTTTGTCCCAGAGAGCCTGGAAATGTAAAAAAAAAAAAACCGCTTGTAATGACGTTGCATTTTTGGTGCGTTTTTGGTGCATTTTTCAAATCTGATTTTCCTGCGTTTTTTTTGTGAAAAATAGTGATGGGCGGAACGGACTGTGAAGTCCAACCCCTGCTGGTTCAAAGGCAACCTGAATTCTTGGATTGGCAACTCAGGAAATTAAAACAAAAAAAAAAAAAAACAAAAAAAACCCGAGATCGCTATACTTACCGAGTCACCGGTATGGCTGTAACTGCTCCCACGGCCGCCCATTCTTCCGGGGTTACTTATTAGGCTCATGCATATTCGCTACTTCTCCTGCCAACCTGCGTCTGAGTGGTTGCAGTCACACAGGCTCTCCATGTCAGAGTACATCGAGGAGAACCTGGCAAGAGGATTTGTCATGAAGTGTTTCTCACCAGCCTGAGCTGAGTTCTTATTTGTAAAGAAAAATGTTCCCTGCGCTCCTGTATTAAATACAGGAGATTCAGTCAAATCACGGTCAAGAATAAATATCTGCTGCTGCTTATACCAGAATTGTTCTACTATCTGTGAGGTTCCAGGATCTTCTCCATACTCAACCTCCAAGGCATGTACGCTCAAGTGACGAATGGAAAACTGCCTTCAATACCCCTAATGGCCACTATGAATATCAGGTAATGCTAATTTGGGCTCAGCAATGCTCCAGTGATCTTCCAGAAATGTATCAACGATATCTTCTGGAATCTTTTCATGCGTGGCTGTGTACCTGGATGACATTCTTGTGTTCTGCCTACACACAGGAGGAATGTTTGCCAGATTCTACAAAGGCTGAGAGAGAATTGCTTATATGCCAAAATCGAGTGCCTCTTTTAATGGTCTTCCCTTCCTTTCCTGGGCTACATCATCTCTGACACAGGCTTGGAGATGGACCTGGAAAAGGTGTCAGCGGCTCTGAAGTGGCCTCATCCAGGAGTAAAGGCGTGTCAGCAGTTCCTTGGCTTTACCAATTACTACAGCCAATTCATCCAGCAATATTCGTCCTGGATTCTCCCCATCTTGGCCATGACCTGCAAGGGAGCAAATACTAAGATATGGACTCCTCTTCTGTTCTGGCACTGCATAGACTATAGAATATGAGGCAGTTCTTACTGGAAGTGGATGCTTCGTCTTCTGGGGCCGGTGCGGTTCTCACGCAGAAGTCTTCTTCTAGTAAGATGGTAATCTGCGTTTTCTTTTCCAGGGCTTTCTCTGCACCTGACCAAACTATTTGATTGGTGACCAAGGACTGTTGGCGATCAAGCCGTCTCTGGAGGACTGGCGATTCCGACTGGAAGGGGCGATGCATCCAGTTGTCATCTACACTGACCACAAAAATTTGGCCTACCTTCAACTGGCTCAGGGGCTTAATCCATGCCAAGCTTGATGGCCGCTGTTCTTCGCCTGCTTTGACTGTTTTACATTTCCGTCCTGCAGAAAATAACATCAATGCGGATGCCCTCTCCAGGTCCTTTCTGTCGACCGACCAGGAGGAAGAGCCACAACACATTATTGAGCCCTCCAAAATGCTCACAGTAGCTCTGGTAAACGTGTCTCAAGTACCTCCTGGAAAGACGTTCATCACTGAAGCTCTGGAAGCATGTTCTACAGTGGGATCATTCCTCTAAGTTAGCTGGTCACGATGGACATAAGACTACTCTGCTAATCTCTCAGCACTATTGATGGCCTATGCTACATCAAGACATTGTGGAGTTTGTCTTGACCTGCACTTCCTGTGCCTACAACAAGACCCCTAAAAATCTTTCTGCTGGGAGACTACGTCCCTTACTGGTGCCATCCTCTCCTTGGCAGCTCATTTAGATGGACTTCATCACTGAACTGCCAAACTTCTCTGGTTGCTCCATCATCTGGGTAGTAATGGGCAGGTTTTCTAAAATTGCCCATTTTACCTCACTGTCTGGTTTGCCTTTTGCCTAAGTGCTCGCTGAGTTCTTCATTCAACACATTTTTTGCCTGCACAGTTTACCCCTTCACATTGTCTTCGATAGAGGCACCAGTTCACATTTCTGTTCTGAAGGGCTATCTGTAAGCTGTTGGATGTCACACTGGACTTCTCGTCGGTCTACTATCCACAGTCCAATGGTTAAGTGAAGCAGGTGAACCAGATCCTGACAAATTTCATCAACAAACACCACAGTAATTGGGTCAATCTCCTTCCATGTGTGGAGTTCTCCTACAATAATCACGTGAGTCCTCTGCCAATTCTCTGTTTCGTATTGGGTATGGACAGCAGCCTAAAATCCCGTTCCCTGTGTATGTCGTCCGGCAACTCTGCAGTCAATGCTCTCATCAAGAGTTTTTCCGAGATCTGGGAGGAGACCAAGTACAGCAGTCCTTCAGCTAAATAAAGAGACATGCAGAGATAAGAGATGCCTAGACCCTCCCACGTTCCAGCCCGGAGACAAGATATGGCTTCTAATTACGTCCGTCTAAAGATGCCATCCTACAAGCTGGGACCCCGTTTAATGCGACCCTTCAAGGTGCTCCAGCAGATCAATGCCATATCCTACAAGCTGAAGCTTCCAGCCTCCTTGTGGATCCCCATGTCATACCATGTGTCTCTCCTCAAACCTGTTGTCCTGAGTTGCTACTGCAGGAATCCCGGAACCTTGATTCCTTCGGTCAGTGCTGAAGACATCTTTGAGGTAAAATCAAGCCTCGCCATATACAGTAAAGGGTACAAGGTAAAACCCTCTTCTTGGTGTACTGGAAGGGTTTTGGTCCTGAGGAGAGATCATGGGAGCCCAAGGAGAATATTAATGCCCATCTAATCTTTCAAGAATTCCTAAAAAATTGGAGGCGTAAGGGGAGGTGTAGTTTGGAAAATGGGGTTATTTATGGAGGAGTTTCTATTGTGCCACCTCAGGGGCCCTTTTATTGGATCAGGGCACTGACAAACCATAACAGCAAAATCTGAAAATCTGCACCATAATATGGCGCTCCTTCCCTTCTGAGGTTTCCACTTTGCCTGAAAAGTATTTCTTGTGTAGCGCTGATACCAGTGCCCCTGCACTGTCCTGCCTCTCTTCTCCAGCAGGGATGCCAGCGCACTCAACCTCCCGAGCACTCAGCGGTGTCTGCTCCGTTTCTGGACCCTGCTGCTGACTCCCAGGGCCTGCAGACGCCACACAGACCACCTGGGAGCACTCTATTCTTGGAGGCCAAGTGCACCCTAACCCACAGGTGCCTCTCAGCCTAGAATTCAAATAGTGCTCTTTCCCTTCAGATCCCTGTTGTTCACCCAAATAGTAGTAGGGTATAGTGTACTCACAGGAAATTGCACAACAAATTGTATTGTCCATTTTCTCCTGATACGCTTGTGAAAATAAAAAAAATTGGGGTTAAAGTTACATTTTTGTGGGAAAAATGTGATTTGTTATTTTCACAGTTCAACATTATAAAATTCTGTGAAATACCTGTGGGTTCAAGGTGCTCACCACACATCTAGATATATTCCTTAAGGGATGTAGTTTCCAAAATGGGGTAACTTGTGGGAGATTTCCACTGTTTAAGCACAGCAGGGGCTCTGCAAATGTGACATGACGTGTGCTATCTATTCCAGCCAGTTTTGCATTCGAAAAGTTAAATGGTGCTCCTTCCTTCTGAGCCCTTTGGCTCAGTGCACATGATCATTTTGGTCATGCGCACTCTGTGAGTTTCAAGCCGGGATGCGTACACCATGGCCGTAAGCCATGACCAAAAGTCCGGGATCATGTGCACTGAGCCGAAATCAAGGACTCGGATGCGATGGCAGCAGAGAGTTAAGTGCGACCATCCACTGATGCTGCATATTCATTGGCATGTTAGCATGCCCACAGGGGCATGCTTGCATGTTAAGGGGGCCGACTAGCCAAGGTAACTAACGTCCTTGCAACTAGTCCCTGGCCTCATTAGCATATCATATGGGATCTTTAGAAATACTTTTTCTAAAGATCCCTTTATCTATGCTACTATAGGCTGGGACAGTTAAGCAGGGATTAGCAGTATGCACCCAGAACTGCTCGTGGTTCTGGGTGCATACTGCACCTGACAGGTTCCTTTTCACAGATGCACTTAATAAATTAGGCATATTGTACTCCCATGAGTCCGTTTATTATGAGTGGCTTCTGCAAATTCAGTCTTAATGAATCGGACTGTGTATGTCAGCTCAAGTGAAAAACACAATTTATTTTCCTGGATAAGAAAATAAAAAATGATGTTGTATCTATAGTTGTTAATAATATCTCTAACTGTTGCCTAGCATATTGTCTCTGTGTTATATGGTAGGTTACGTAGACATACAGCTTGTCCATTAAAATTATCTTATACCTGCTGAAAGTCTGCAAAAAGTCACTTTATTGGCTCAAACAACTGTCATTGCATACTAATAAATAAACTGAACTACGGCATGTTCTGATGGAAGACAATCGTCTACTTTTTGTCTGATTTAATAGTTACCTAAAAAGAGGATGTTACCGGATCCACCACAATTACAAAAGCATATAATCAAGTGTCCTTTAATAAACAGGAAAATGAACTTAATACACAGTACACAGGAAAAATAGAAGTGCATCTCAATATATTAGAATATCATAAAAAAAATGATTTATTTCATTAATTCAATACGAAAAGGGAAGCACATGAATTATATAGAGTCATTATAAACAGAGTGCTCTATTTCTGTTTATGTTGATGATTATGGCTTACAGCCAATGAAAACTCAAAAGTCATTATCTCAGAAAATTAGAATAATTACCACAAAATACATGCAGAGGCTTCCTAAGCGTTTAAAATGGTCCCTTAGTCTGGTTCAGTAGGCTACTCAATCATGGGGAATACTGCTGACTTGATAGATGTCCAAAAGGCAGTTATTGACAGATTCCACAAGGAGGGTAAGCCACAAAAGGTGATTGCTAAAGAAGATGGTTGTTCACAGAGTGCTGTATCCAAGGAAGAAAAAAGTGTGGTAGAAAAAGGTACACAAGCAACTAGAATAACCGCAGCCTTAATAGGATTGTTAAGAAAAGGCCATTAAAAAATTTGGGTGAGATTCATAAGGAGTGGGCTGCTGTGGAGTCATTGCTTCAAGAGCCACCACACAGAGACATATCCAGGACATGGACTACAACTGTCACATTCCTTGTGTCAAGCCACTCATGACCAATAGACAACACCAGAATCATCTTACCTGTGACAAGGATAAATAGAACTGGACTGTTGCTCAGAGGTTCAATGTGTTGTTTTCAGATAAAAGTAAATGTTGCATTTCATTTGGAAATCAAGGTCCTAGAGTCTGGAGGAAGAGTGGAGAGGCCACAATCCAAGCTGCTGAGGTCTAGTGTGAAATTTCCACAATCAGTGATGGTTTGGGAAGTCATGTCATCTGCTGGTGTAGGTCCATTGCGTTTTATCAAGACCAAAGTCAGTGCAGCCATCTACCAGGAAATTTTAGAGCACTTCATGCTTCCCTCTGCGGACAAGCTTTTTGGAGATGGAAATTTCATTTTCCTGCAGGACTTGGCACCTGTCCACACTGCCAAAAGTACTAATACTTGGTTTAATAACCCCATTATCACTGTGTTTGCTCGGCCAGCAAACTCGCCAATCAAGAGGAAGATGAGAGACACCCGAGACCCAACAATGCAGATGAGCTGAAGGCTGCTATCAAAGCAACCTGGGCTTCCATAACACCTCAGCAGTGCCACTGGCTGATCGCCTCCATGCCACAATGCATTCATGCAGGAGTTCATACAAAAGGAGCCCCAACCAAGTAATGAGTTTACAGTACATACTCTTCAGTAGGCGCCAACATTTCTGAGTTTAAAATTGTTTTTTCAGTTGGTCTTATATAATATTCTAATTTTCTGAGATAATGAATTTTGGGTTTTCATTGGCTGTAAGCCATAATCATCAACATTAACAGAAATAAACACTTGAAATAGATCACTCGGTGTATAATGACTCTATATAATACAGTTAGGTCCAGAAATATTTGGACAGTGACACAATTTTCGCGAGTTGGGCTCTGCATGCCACCACATTGGATTTGAAATGAAACCTCTACAACAGAATTCAAGTGCAGATTGTAACGTTTAATTTGAAGGTTTGAACAAAAATATCTGATAGAAATTGTAGGAATTGTACACATTTCTTTACAAACACTCCACATTTTAGGAGGTCAAAAGTAATTGGACAAATAAACCAAACCCAAAGAAAATATTTTTATTTTCAATATTTTGTTGCGAATCCTTTGGAGGCAATCACTGCCTTAAGTCTGGAACCCATGGACATCACCAAACGCTGGGTTTCCTCCTTCTTAATGCTTTGCCAGGCCTTTACAGCCGCAGCCTTCAGGTCTTGCTTGTTTGTGGGTCTTTCCGTATTAAGTCTGGATTTGAGCAAGTGAAATGCATGCTCAATTGGGTTAAGATCTGGTGATTGACTTGGCCATTGCAGAATGTTCCACTTTTTTGCACTCATGAACTCCTGGGTAGCTTTGGCTGTATGCTTGGGGTCATTGTCCATCTGTACTATGAAGCGCCGTCCGATCAACTTTGCGGCATTTGGCTGAATCTGGGCTGAAAGTATATCCCGGTACACTTCAGAATTCATCCGGCTACTCTTGTCTACTGTTATGTCATCAATAAACACAAGTGACCCAGTGCCATTGAAAGCCATGCATGCCCATGCCATCACGTTGCCTCCACCATGTTTTACAGAGGATGTGGTGTGCCTTGGATCATGTGCCGTTCCCTTTCTTCTCCAAACTTTTTTCTTCCCATCATTCTGGTACAGGTTGATCTTTGTCTCATCTGTCCATAGAATACTTTTCCAGAACTGAGCTGGCTTCATGAGGTGTTTTTCAGCAAATTTAACTCTGGCTTTCTATTTTTGGAATTGATGAATGGTTTGCATCTAGATGTGAACCCTTTGTATTTACTTTCATGGAGTCTTCTCTTTACTGTTGACTTAGAGACAGATACACCTACTTCACTGAGAGTGTTCTGGACTTCAGTTGATGTTGTGAACGGGTTCTTCTTCACCAAAAAAAGTATGCGTCGATCATCCACCACTGTTGTCATCCGTGGACGCCCAGGCCTTTTTGAGTTCCCAAGCTCACCAGTCAATTCCTTTTTTCTCAGAATGTACCCGACTGTTGATTTTGCTACTCCAAGCATGACTGCTATCTCTCTGATGAATTTTTTCTTTTTTTTCAGCCTCAGGATGTTTTCAGGATGTTCTGCTTCACCTCAATTGAGAGTTCCTTAGACCGCATGTTGTCTGGTCACAGCAACAACTTCCAAATGCAAAACCACACACCTGTAATCAACCCCAGACCTTTTAACTACTTCATTGATTACAGGTTAACGAAGGAGACGCCTTCAGAGTTAATTGCAGCCCTTAGAGTCCCTTATCCAATTACTTTTGGTCCCTTGAAAAAGAGGAGGCTATGCATTACAGAGCTATGATTCCTAAACCCTTTCTCCGATTTGGATGTGAAAACTCTCATATTGCAGCTGGGAGTGTGCACTTTCAGCCCATATTATATATATAATTGTATTTATGAACATGTTTTTGTAAACAGCTAAAATAACAAAACTTGTGTCACTGTCCAAATATTTCTGGCCCTGACTGTATATGCGTTTCAGTTTTTGTATTGAATTACTGAAATAAATTAACTTTTTGATGATATTCTAATATATTGAGATGCACTTGTATATGCATTAATTAATAAAGGATAAGACATAAGTAAAGAATGTGAGCTATCCATAACATTATATAAGAGTTTGTAGGATTTTCTTTAACATATTATTTTCCCATGTTACAACCAGCTTATAATGACAGTAAAAGCTCTCATTTATTGACATTTTTGTTTTAGGTGGTACTTAACTTGCCAAAGAGGTTTTGAGAAAAGATTTTCTTTATGATTGCAGGTGGCGCTGACCACTACCATTGAGAAAGATTTGGACCTGGCAGGTGGTGCAGATTGCATGGGTGTTAATGCTTAATTCAGGATTTAAACAATCAGAAAATCTCAATTTATAACCATTTAGCATTATAAAGTTGCTGTGATGCTGATTAAACTGATACCTGCAGTGAAGGAATCCAATTTGTGTTGTTGAATAATTTTCCTTAGTTTTTATCTGATGATGTCTCTGTGCATTCGAGTGCATCAGGGCTGGACTTGGGAGTAGGGTTTTCTTCTCCGCTCCTCCACCTACCTTTTCTGTTTCTTCTACAAGTCACTGGATTTTCAGTGACCTGTCTCCTTTTTGAAACTCTGTGCCACTGCCATCATTGCAGTGGGAATTGGGTGCACAGTGTGATTCTGTGGGCCGTCTGCAGGTCTTCAATAAAATGGTGCCAAATGAAGCGCATGCGCAGATTGAGATTTCAGCTAAATTACCCCTTCATAAAGCCGAAATCTCAATCTGCACATGCACCACCCTGGAACCATTTTATTGAAGACAGTCTGTACAATCACACCGCACGGTCTTCAATACAATGGCTCCAGGGCTGCGCATATGCAGATCGAGATTTCGACTTAATTGAGCCGAAATCTCAATCTAGGTATGCGCTGCCTTCAGCGCCATTTTATTGCAGACCTGCAGACCGCCCGCAGTATCACAGTACACACACCATGCCCACCGCAATGATGGCAGCAGCGGCATGGTAGTTCAAAAAGTAGGCAGGTCACTGAATAATCAGTGACTGGCAGAAGAAACAGAGGATGCAAGTGGAGGGGCAGAGAAGACAAAGACCTTACCCCCTCAAGTCCTGTACCAATGCACACCAATGCACAGACGTTGTCATCAGATAAAAACTTTAGAGAAAGATTACTCAGCAACCAAAGATTGGAGTTCTTCATTGTAGGTATATATTAAATCAGCATCACAGCATCATTATGGCCATGGCTTTACTTTATAGTGCTAAATCCTGCTAATAGGTTCTCTTTAACAACAATTTAATTAAATGTTGTTTTTCAAAGTTTAGACAATTCTGGGTGTCTGAATGCCTAGAAATAGATTTCACAGTATATAAAGCTAGTACACCATGTTCCAAATTAGTATGCAAATTGGATTTACGTGTCATATCAATTCATTTTTTTTTTCAATGAAACTCAATGATGGTATTGTGTCTCAGGGTTGTTTGGATCACTGAAATCAATCTCAGATACCTGTGATAATTAGTTTGCCAGGTGAGCCCACTAAATGGAAAGCTGGATGTTCCACAATATTAAGCAGGCCACAGTTTTCAAATAACATGGGAAAGAATAAGGATCTTTCTGCTGCCGAAAAGCATCAAATAGTGCAATGCCTTGGACAAGGGATGAAAACATTAGATATTTCACAAAAACTTAAGCGTGATCATCGTACTGTGAAGATATTTGTGGCTGATTCTGAGCGCATACGTGTTCGTGCTGATAAAGGCAGAATGAGGAAGGTTTCTGCCAGGCAAGTCAATTGGATTAAGAGAGCAGCTGCTAAAAAGCCATTACAAACCAGCAAACAGATATTTGAAGCTGCTGCTGCCTCTGGAGTCCCTCGAACCTCAAGGTGTAGCATCCTTCAAAGGCTTGTTGTGGTGCATAAACCTACTATTCGGCCACCCCTAACCACTGCTCACAAGTAGAAATGGTTGCAGTGGGCCCAGACATACATGAAGACTAATTTTTAAACATCCTTGTTTACTGATGAGTGTCGAGCAACCCTGGATGGTCCAGATGGATGGAGTAATGGATGGTTTGTGGATGGCCACCATGTCCCAACAAAGCTGTGACGTCAGCAAGGATGTGGAGAAGTCCTGTTTTGGGCTGGAATCATGGGGAGACATCTGGTAGGCCCCTTTAGGGTTTCTGAAGGTGTGAAAATGACCTCTGCAAAGTATATAGAGTTTCTGACTGACAACTTTCTTCCATGGTACAAAAACAGAACCGTGCCTTCAGGAGCAAAATCATCTTCAGGCATGACAATGCACCATCTCATGCTGCAAAGAATACCTCTATGTCATTGGCTGCTATGGGCATATAAGGAGATAAACTCATGGTGTGGCCACCATCTTACCCTGACCTAAACCCTATAGAGAACCTTTGGAGTATCATCAAGCAAAAGATCTATGAGGGTGGGAGGCAATTCACATCAAAACAGCAGCTCTGGGAGGCTATTCTGACATCATGCAAAGAAATTCAAGCAGAAACACTCCAAAAACTCACAAGTTCAATGGATGCAAGAATTGTGAAGGTGATATCAAAGAAGGGTTCCTATGTTAACATGTCACTTGGCCTGTTAGGATGTTTTGGATTTAAATAGCCTTTTATTTCAGTGAATGTGACCTCCTAATGCCGCAAATTCCACAAATTAGCATTTTCAGTTCTTTAAAACATATAAAATGTTTAGAAACTCTACTGTGCCTAATCATTTGGAACAGTGCATGTTGAGTTTTTTTACATTTTGAAGATAATACTATTATCATTGGTAGGTTTCTTCAATACAATTTGATGTATACTCTAACGGGTGATGACTTTTATTAGACTGACTGTCATTTGCACCGACCATTTAGGAAAATCAGAGAAAAATATAATTTGCATAATATTTTGGAATACGGTGTAATCACAGCCACTCTGTGTGCTTCTGTATGGTACCTACAATGGTGTTTGAAACTTTGTCAACCCTTCAAAGTTTTCAATATTTCTACATAAATTTAACCTAAAACTTTATTAGATTTTCACATTAGTCCTGAAAATAGAAAAAAAGGACCAAACCAAACAAATGAGGAACAATATTAGACATTGTCATTTTTTAAATGAAGAAAATGAGCCAATATCAAATTTGTGCGCTGTAAACGTTTCCAGTAATTAGTCGTGCACAAAAGTTTGGAAAGATTTTAACCTATTCCTCCCTACAATACATCTTTAACTCTCATGGTTGTGAGTTTCTACCATTAACTGCTCTCTTCTATGGATGAACGGACCCTTGGATGTTTGAGATTGTTGGGTTTGGCTAGACTTTAGTTAAAAGTTTGCTTCGGTAACCAGACTTGAGCTATACTTTACGTACTCCGAACCCCATATACGTCAATGGAGACCCGAACTTTTGGGCTGTAATATGTGCATACTAAGGGTTAAGGGCTGCAAAAGGGAGTAAAATAGGGGTAAGAGAAGTTAAATTGCCCTGCCGACAAATGTAAATAGGGAATAAATCATTAAAAAAAAAAAACGGCATGAGGTGTCCTTTTTTTGATAACCAGCCAAGGTAAAGCAGACAGTTGGGCGCTGGTATTACTAGGCTGAGAAGGCACATGGTTATTTGGCCTGCAGCCGCCCCAGAAGTGGCACCTCTATTAGATACACCAAGTCGGGCTTTTTGCCTAGCTCTTCCCAAGTGCCCTTATTTGTTAGCAATCGAGGTAATATTTTGGGGGCTGATGTTTGCTGTGAATTGACAGCTGGCATCAAGCCCAGGGATTAGTAATAGATAGGCGACTATCAGACACCGCCATTACTAACGCAGTTAGTGCAAAGTAAAAAAAAAGGAAAAAATTGTTTATTTGAAAAAAAAGACTCCCCCTCACACTCTCTTTCACCAATTTATTAATTTAAAAAAAATCCTCAAAATTCTGATATAATCCAATGATGAATAAAGACTCTCACACACTCCCTAATTCTCTAATTTATTCATTCAAAAAAAATATTTGAACTTCGGACATAACCAACTGTGTAATGTCACACGATGTTCATGAATTCCATGGAGCCTCATTCCATCGAATCCCTTGGAGAGTGGGGGAGTCTTTATGCAAATAAACTAATTCTTCCTTGGAGTTTTTTTTTTACTTTACACTTACTGGATTAGTAATGAGGGTGTCTGATAGTCGCCTTTCCAATACTAACCCTTAGGCTTTATGCCAGCTGTCAATTCCCAGCTGATATTAAACCCAAAAATATTACCCTGATTGCCACTAAGGCAATCGGGAAGAGCCAGGCAAAGTGCCAGAATTCGCACATCTAATGGATGCACCACTTCTGGAGCGACTGTGGGCTATTATGTTTAGGCTGGGAAGAGCCAAATAACTATGGGCCTTGCTAGCCTGATTATACCAGCCCCCAGCTGTCTGCTTAACCTTATCTGGTTATCAGGTAACCCATGCCATTTTGTTTAATTCCAGCTTTAAGATATCTGATATTGGATACTTTTTCCTATTTAAAAAAACAACAAAGTCTAATACGTTTGTCTCATTTGTTTGAATTGGGTTTTTTTTCTCCTTTTAGGACTTGTGTGAAAATCTTAGGACTTGTGTGAAAATCTAAGGTCCTGTCACACACAGAGATAAATCTGCGGCAGATCTGTGGTTGCAGTGAAATTGTGGACAATCAGTTCCAGGTTTGTGGCTGTGTACAAATGGAACAATATGTCCATGATTTCACTGCAACCACAGATCTGCCAAAGATTTATCTCTGTGTGTGACAGGGCCTTAAGATAGTTTTAGGTCAAATTTGTCCAGAAATATTGGAAATGTTGACGGTGTCACAAACTTTCAAGCACCATTGTAAGTATAGCACCATATTACATATTATATTCTCTTGTTGCAGGGATTAAAAAAGCTTTCTCTTTTCAACTTTTTCAAAATAAAAAAATGGTAAAATCAGCAGGTAGTCACCATTCCTGCACTGCATCTCCGCCGCTAATCCTCTTATAGTGTACAAGCTGCAATGGTGACGACATGGCTACAGTGCTGCTGTCTATCGCTGAGCTTCACAGTGTTCTGTCTACATTGGCAGGGCTGCTAAGCTCAATTATTGTCTGCAGCACTGTCGACCTTACATCACTCTTGCAACCTGTACACAATCATCAGTAGAGTGGTAGAGATGTAGCACTGGACCTATGGAAGGAGAGTAAAGGCTACTTTACACACTGCGATATCGGTCCCGATATCGCTAGTGTGGGTACCCGCCCCCATCTGTTGCGCGACACGGGCATATCGCTGCCCGTGCCGCACAACATCGCCCAGAGCCGTCACACATACTTACCTGTCCGGCGACGTCGCTGTGACCGGCGAACCGCCTCCTTTCTAAGGGGGCGGTCCGTGCAGCGTCACAGCGACGTCACTGAACCGCCGCCCAATCGCAGCGGAGGGGTGGAGATGAGCGGGACGTAACATCCCGCCCACCTCCTTCCTTCCGCATAGCGGCCGGGAGGCAGGTAGGGAGACGTTCCTCGCTCCTGCGGCGTGACACGCAGCGATGTGTGATGCCGCAGGAACGAGGAACAACCTCGTTACTGCTGAAGTAACGATAATTGGGAATGGACCCCCGTGTCGCCGATTAGCGATTTTTCACTGTTTTGCAACGATGCAAAATCGCTAATCGATGTCACACGCAACGGCATCGCTAATGCGGCCGGATGTGCGTCACGAATTCCGTGACCCCAACGACTCCGCATTAGCGATGTCGTAGCGTGTAAAGCCCGCTTAACTGTAGATTTTATCGTTTTCAGATGGATGATTTTGGGGAAAAAATAAAAGGGGAAAATCAAAAGCATGTGATGGTTAATTCAACATGTTTGTGATTTGCTGTTTACAAAATTATGAGGAAAATAGATTGATTCTCCCATTTTTGTTGTTGCGGCTTGACAAACCAGAGAAATGGGCACATTGATGGGTCCACCCTGAATTCTGGGGAGAGCCAGGCACAAGGCTCCACTTTTTCATTTGTTATCAACTTGTTCCTTCCACCCACCAGTTAGCGTGCCCCACAGAACAGACTATCGTCAGATTGTACGCTCACTCTGCCAAAATAAAAGTAAAACCAGAATCCCTTTAATATTGAGCTAAATTATCCAATTTACTAATTAGATGTACAACGTAATCGAGAAAATGTTATTTCATTTACTGTCACTTTTCAGATTGACAGTTGCTCTTTAATTTTCCTTTAATTAAAAGTGATGGAACTTTCTATTATCCTTTATGTATTGATTCCTCCCGGCATTTAAGATCTCTGTTTGATGTCTGTTTACATTCAATAAAAGCTCATTGTGACCACGTTCTGCCAACACAGCTGCAGGACTTCATAGATGAGAGAACTGGGATGCACAGTAATGACCCTTTGTTCGGTATATGAGACAGATACATAGCAACAGCTACTGGATTAAAGGGGTTGTCCAGGACTTTGATGGTTTATGGTCCAATACCCGACAGCTCAGCAATCAGCAGTTAGCAGGTATATGACCAGTTACAAGTAAACAGTGTGTAGCGCACCACAGCATACTACAGGGTGTAGCAGTTTTCTTGTATTATTATTTTGGGTACTAATGTTCTGTTACAGCATACCAATCTATAGAGAACTCATCATACAAAGTGCATTTCTCGTAGCGAGAACTAACCAGCAAGTCACTATTTTTTTTTTCTTGTTTTTCCTACTTAAGAGAGGAAAGAGTTATATCAGACAGAAGAAGGAATTGGGCATCTGGAAGACGCTGCACTACTCTCTTTTTACACTAATTTTTACAAAGAACGTCCTCGGTCTCATTCGGCAAACTCTAGAGCTGCAACTTATAACAAGAGAGATACTGACCATAATGGGTCCCCTTTATGAGTTTGAGTGATCGGCTCCGAAGAGGGCTCGTATATGACTTATTTATGAGCCCCTTAAGGAATTTTAGATTTTTTTCTCTACACCAGAGCTGATTGCCCATAAGTTATAGAGTCCTGAAGTTGAAAGGGAATACCACAACACTTTCACAATTAGTATCCTTAAAAAAGGCAAATTCGAGTGAATTTACAGAAACTTGCTGGAAATACCCCACCCCCAAAGTTTTTCACAAATCTGGTATTCACACTAAAGGCCACTTTACACGCTGCGATATCGGTATCGATATCGCTAGCGTGGGTACCCGCCCCCATTTGTTGAGCGACACGGGCAAATCGCTGCCCGTGCCGCACAACATCGCCCAGACCCGTCACACGTACTTACCTGCCCAGCGACGTCGCTGTGACCGGCGAACCGCCTCCTTTCTAAGGGGGCGGTTAGTTCAGCGTCACAGCGATGTCACAGTAGCGTCACTGAGCCGCCGCCCAATAGAAGCGGAGGGGCGGAGATGAGCGGGACGTAACATCCCGCCCACCTCCTTCCTTCGCATTGTGGCCGGGAGGCAGGTAAGGAGAGCTTCCTCGTTCCTGCGGCGTCACATGGGGCGATGTGTGCTGCCGCAGGAACGAGGAACAACTTCGTTACTGCTGCAGTAACGATATTTGAGAATGGGCCCCCATTTCACCGATGAGCGATTTTGGACGTTTTTGCGACGATGCAAAATCGCTCATAGGTGTCACACGCAACGGCATCGCTAATGCGGCCGGATGTGCGTCACAAATTCCGTGACCCTAACGACTTCGCATTAGCGATATCGTAGCGTGTAAAGCCCCCTTTACCATGGTAAAGGAAACTACTTTAATTTAGTTTATTATATTGGGATTTAGTTACTGTATATAGGTCGTGATAACATAGGATATTAATAATGCTTGAGTTACTGGTTCTTCATAGCAGAAAGAACCAAAATCTCCATTATAAGGAGGAGAAAGCTGCAGATCCATTGCTCTTTAGACAGAACAGGAGGAGGATGCAGCTTCTCAGATTATAAGAGCACAACTCTTCTAATATGGTGCTATTGAAGCCAGCCAACAGTACATACGATTAGACAAGAATTCAACTATGGAATCAACCAGTGCAGGGCCAAAAGGCTCACAGCAGATATGGCAGAATTTGCATGTAAACCCCATGGGTTTCCATATTTAAAATCATTCACTCTATTTGGGTCATATTTTTTTCACATGATTAAGGTCATGTACCAGGAGGAGAAAGTAATTTGCAGACATTAAGCATTCTATTACAAGCAAAAGGCCCTTTCATTCAGAACGTCATCCCACCAAGTCCTATGGTCATATCCATGATTATAACCAGTAAAATGTAGAAAACCACAACACTCATGCTTCTTGCAAGCTCTTTTATTCACCAAACAAGTAATTTTTCATCCACAACAGTCTTGATGATTACAAACAAAGAAACTTAAAGAAAGTGGCAGGGAAATGAATCTTGGCAAAGAGCAGATACATTTTCCTTCCATTGGATGGATCTCATATGGTTTTTAAGCTTTTGCCCCTCAGTCTCCAGAAGACTGAAGAGTAGAGTTGAGCGATGTTCGAGGTTCGAGGTTCGCCAATTTCATGTTTGAGTGATTTTGGGGGTGCTCGAGATCTAACTCGAACTCGAGCTTTTTGCTAAAAGCTCGACAGTTCAAGTTACGTTCGAGAATGGTTCGATCACCAAAAGCAGGGCTTTTTACAGCTACAGTGTGCAGGGAGCCATCACTGGCAGCCTGCGGTAAGCTGGTAACCAAGATCAATATCGGGTATCCAAGCAAAGCGCTTTGCTTGGTAACCCGATATTTACCCGTTACGTGTGCAGGGAGCCGACACTTCCCCGCTGGGCTCCGCCCCCTCCTGCACTCGGCATGTACACACACACACTCACACTCACCTGTCCCCAGCCATGCAGTCACCGGCACTGACGTCCTCAGCGCCACATGGCCCCGCTAGGCTCCACCCACTTTGCACTCCGTCGCCCGCACACATGGCCCTGCTAGGCTCCACCCACTTCGCACTCCACCACCCGCACACATGGCCCCGCTAGGCTCCACCCACTTTGCACTCCACACACATTACCCCGCTTAGCTCCACCCACCTCGCACTCTGCACACATTACCCCGCTAGGCTCCACCCACCTCGCACTCCGCACACATTACCCTGCTCGGCTTACCTGCGGTGATGAAGTCCTGCCCTCCCAACCTCAGCGCTGTCACTGTCTTCCATGGCCGCCGCTTCACATTTCCTCTCGCTGTTGACCCGAGACTGTGACTAGCGGTGATGTCACAGGCTCCCGCGATACTTGGCTGTGAAGGAGGCGGTCATTGAAGGCAGTGACAGGTCTTCTGTCAGCAGTGCAGGAGATCGTCACCGCAGGTAATGTACCTCACTCCTGACAGCAGCACTCGTCATGCCCTGCAGTGACCTGGGCTGACCTATTGATGTTAGCTCAGGTCACTGCATTGCTCTCCCAGCCAATATGGAACATTCTGTTCTTAATTGACTGGGACATTGACTATGGTATGGATCGTAATGGGAACCCCTTGGATTACAGCAGACCTGGATTTGTTTTTCTTTCTAATAAATTGGTGAAAGAGGGAATGTTTTGGGCAGTGTTTTTTCAAATAAAAATGTGTTTGTCGTCTATTTTTTTTTATTACTGACTGGGTTGGTGATGTTGGGTATCTGATAGACGCCTGACCTCACGAACCCCAGGGCTTGATGCCAGGTGACATTACACATCTGGTATTAACCCCATATATTACCCCGTTTGCCATCGCACCAGGGCACGGGATGAGCTGGGGCGAAGCATCAGGATTGGCAAGTCTAATGGATGCGCCACTTGTGGGGCGGCTACGGCCTGCTATTTTTAGGCTGGGGAGAGTCCAATAACCATGGACCTCCCTAGTCTGAGAATATCAGACTCCAGCTGTCCGCTTTACCTTGGCTGGTGATCCAATTTTGGGGGGACCCCCACGTATTTTTTTTTTAATTATTTATTTAATTTAAAATAACAGCGTGGGGTGCCCTCAGTTTTGGATTACTAGCCAAGGTGAAGCTGCCAGCTATGGTCTGCAGGCTGCAGCTGTCTGCTTTACCCTAGCTGGCTACAAAAATAGGGGGAACTCCACGTCATTTTTTTTTAATTTATTTTTTTTTTTTTGGTAAATACAAGGCTAAGCACCCCTTAGTGCCACATGAAAGGCACCAAAGGGTGCAAAATTACAAAATGCAGGAGAGTGGGACATTATGTGTCTTTCTGCCATTATAATGACAGAAAAGATTGTTATGAAGTGTACAAACACAGGAAAATCACCAGAGCGCTCTACGCTGTGAAAAGCAGTAGAAAATAGCACTGGAGTAAACATGTGACTGTCTCATGTAGGTTGAAGCTATGGATCCTGGGTAAATTTATGTATTTTGCCTCCTTCAGTTTTTTTGCAGTACGCAAAAAAACCGGAAGGCACACGAATGACAAACAGATGACATACGGACCGTATACGGAACGGAAACGGATGCCACACGGATGCACCCGTGAAAAAAAAGGACCGTTTTTTGCGGACCGCAAAAACGGATCGGTCGTGTGAATGTAGCCTTATTCTGATCTGCCGTTTATAAACAGCAGGCAGAAATAAGTGAATAGCACCCCCCAGCGTCAGAAAATCTCCGGGGTTTCAGGAGTAGCTGAGACCCTGGAGATCATGATTCAGGCCGGTTTTTCCGGTCCCTGCTCACGTGATCACAGGTATACACCGTATACCGATGATGACGTTACAGTAAATGACAGCGCTGGTAAAAAATTATTTATCTCCCATCTGACATGAACAAACATGTCAGATGGAAGATAAATCTCCTCCCCGGTCCCCCGGTGTCGCCAAAGTGCCCCCCCGACCCCCTCCCGGAAATCCAAGATGGCCACGCACACAGCAGGGCGCCGGCCGCATTCACCCTACTCTTCTGATTTCTGTTGCATGTGCCATGACACATGCGACAGAAAACTCCTCCCCAGGCCCTGCCAGGTCACCCCCTATAACCCCACCGGTGTTCCCCGGTGACCACCATACCTGTGCAGCATTGATCCCCCGCGGCCCCTCCTTCACAATAGACGCTGCCGCATGCACAGAGCGGCTGTCAGCTCAACTTCCTGTGTTCAGACACAGTGAGTGGCGGTAACCATGCATCTGTAAGCAACTGCAATGCCCTGCTCATGAGGTAAGGAACATAGTTGATCAGGAGAGCTATACTATATTTCCAAATTGAGGTATTTGATTTTATAGTTGCCCTGCTGAACGACTATCAAACATGAGAGTCCGTTATACGCCACAAGAAAACATGTCTAAATAGCAAGCTCTGTTGTTTAGTATTCATTCAGCTGGATAACTGGACTTAAAGGGGTATGCCATCTCCAAGATCCTATCCCCAATATATAGTAGATGGAATAGCAATAATATAATAATATCAGCAAATACCAATATTTGGAAATGTAGAATAGTTCACCTGATTAGGCATGCCCTTACCTCATGAGCAGGGCATTGCAGGTTTGCTAGCAACACTTACGACATGGACTCTGCTGCTGTGGACCTGGGGAGAGTGGGTGCAGATTCATTGCACCCACACTCCTCACATGGAGGGTCTGCACTCCAAGAAAATGGGGGATACGTTCCCTGAGCATGTCCTCCCATATTCTAGATGGTCCAGAGTCATTGTGGGACCCCCTTATTTTTTTTTCCTTACAATAAATTGGTGAAAGAGGGAATGTTTTGGGGAGTGTTTTTTCAAATACATTTTTTTTGTCTATTTTTTTGTTAGTACTGACAGTTTGTGATGTCAGGTATCTGATAGACGCTATGACTTCACAAACTGCTGGGCTTGATGTCAGGTGACCTTACAGCTAGTATCAACCCCATTTATTACCCTATTTGCCACTACACCAGAGCACGGGATGAGCTGGGGTGAAGCGCCAGGATTGGCGCATCTAGTGGATGCGCCACTTCTGGGGCACCTGCGGCCTGCTATTTTTAGGCTGTGAAGTGCCAATAATTATGGACCTTCCCACCCTGAGAATACCAGACCACAGCTGTTTGCTTTACCTTGGCTGGTGATCCAATTTGGGGGGGACCCTACTTTTGTTTGTAATTATTATTATTTATAAAATAATTATAAAAAAGAGCCTGGGGTGACCTCCACATTGGATCCCTAACCACGGTAAAGCTGCAGCTGTGGTTTTCAGGCTACAGCCATCTGCTTTACCCTAGCTGGCTATCAAAAATGGGGGGACCCCACGTCATTTTTTTTTTTAACTATTTTTTTAAATAAAAAAAATTAATGGGCTTCCCTGTATTTTGATTGCCAGCCAAGGTAACGCCAGGCAGATGTGGGTGACAACCCGTAGCTGTCTGCTTTAACTGCGCTGAGAATCAAAAATACCGCGGGGCGCTACGTCATTTTTTTTAATGATTTATATTTACAGCACTGTCATGTCAGGCAATCAAAATACAGGGAAGCCCATTTTTTTTAGTTATTTAAATAAATAATAAAAAAAAATATATGGGCTCCCGCTGCATTTTTTGTATTGCTACATAAGGGTAATCCAAGCAGCTACTGGCTGCTAACCCCCACTGCTTGGTGTTACCTTCACTGTCAATGGAAAATCCAGGGAAGCATTTTTTATTTTTTTTTCCAAAAAACTAAAAAAAAAAAAAAAATGACGTGAGCTTCACCATATTTTTGTATGCTAGCCAGGTACAGCAGGCAGGTAAGGCTGCCCCCAACCCCCAGCTGCCTATTTGTACCCGGCTGGGAACTAAAAATATAGGGAAGCCCTTTTTTTAATTATTTCATGAATTTTATGAAATAATTAAAAAAAAAACACGTGGGCTTTGCCCCATTTTTGTGTCCAGCTGGGTACAACTAGGCAGCTGGGGATTGGAATCCGCAGCACAGGTTAGCCCGAGGTTTCTGGGCCCCTCTGCTACGAATTGCAGTCCACAGCCGCCCCAGAAAATGGCGCTCTCATAGAAGCGCCATCATCTGGCGCTGTATCCAACTCTTCCAGCTGCACTGGATAATAATCCAGCTGCTTGCTGGATAATAATGAGTTAATACTAGCTTTGTTTTACTAGCTAGTATTAAGCCAGAGATTCTTAAGGCTGCTTTACACCAGGCGCACATCCGGCATCGCTGGCGATGCCGGCCTGTGTGACACCTCCTAGCGACACAGTATCGCTCACAAATCTTGATTCGTGTACTGGTCGCTAGGTTCCATAATATCGGTTCTGAAATTGGGCGCCGGTTGTTCATCGTTCCCGTGGCATCACACGTCGCTCCGTGTGACACCACGGGAGCGATGAACATCGCGTACCTGCCTCCCGCGTCAGCCGCCGGCTCTATGTGGAAGGAAGGAGGTGGGCGGGATGTTTACATCCTGCTCATCTCCGCCCCTCCACTTCTATTGGCCGGCGGCCGTGTGACGTCGCTGTGATGCCGAACGTCCCTCCCACTCCAGGAAGTGGACGTTCGCCACCCACAGCGTGGTCGCACGAGAGGTATGTGTGACGGGGGTTACCGACTTTGTGCGCCACGGGCAGCGATTTGCCCGTGACGCAAAAAGGACGGGGGCGGGTACGATCGATTGTGAAATCGCACAATCGGTCGTACCATGTAAAGCAGCCTTTAATGTCAGGCAAGTTTGACCCGGCCATTCAGAATCTCCAATAAAGGGTTAAAAAAAAGACACCACACAGAGAAAAAATACTTTAATAGTAATAAATACACAGACACACTTAGCGACTCCATGTTTATTACTCCCTCTTATCCCTTCACGATCCATGGTCTTCTGTCTTCCTTCTCCTTCAACACATGCAGCTCTGCTCCATCAGCAGCACTGCATGGGAGGAAGACGCTGCTGCTCCTGTGCAGGCTTTTCACTCCGTGAGTGATCAGTGCTGCTGGCTGTTAGCGGTACCGTCACCGCTGACAGATGGGTTGCCATAGCAACGGTGCTCCGATCACGTGATTCCCGGTGCCGCTGCGGCTGTTAGCGGTCACGTCACTGCTAACAGGCGCGTTGCTATTGCAACGGTGATCTCCGTTATTTACCGTTATTATTGTGTCAGCCGGTCAATAATGGAATGGGGAAGCAGAACGGGGAGTTGAACGTGTGCCAGAGTATGTCGCCGGTACACGGCGATACACAAACGTGCACCGTGTACCGGAGAGTGCAATGACAGGACCTAGCATGACGTCAAAGCCATGTGACCAGTCTGTAGCCAATGAGATAATAGACACGTGACTGGTCACATGGCTATTTTGACGTCATGATAGGTCCTGCATCACTGCTGGTTACCGGGAGGACGCAGCGATTACCGATGGAAAAGCGGCGGGAGACAGAGTGCAGGACGGATCGCGGGCACCGGTAAGTGTTATGGCAATGTTTATTAACTGTATGTGTACATTTACAATGTGTTTTATGTATTTGTGATTGCTTCCCATTGTTTTCAATGGGGTTCGAGAGGTTTGTCGAACAGCTCGTCGAACGGGGCACCGTTCGACGAACCGAACCGAACTTGAACTCCAGGGGGGTGGCTCATCTCTACTGAAGAGAATCTGGTCCTTCAAATGATGTTAATTTTTCCAGTTTAGTTTACATCTCAATGTCCTAATTTCTAAGGCTTTAGCCAATTACACATGGATTGATGTGTTATTTTAAATAAAATACAAAAAAAACAAACTCTTTCACCACTTTATTAACCCCCAAAACACCCAGATCCGACATAATCCATATGAGGTCCTACGACGATTCTACCACATGATACTGGACCATGTGGAAGAGAGGGTGGTGCTGGGAAACATACTGGAAGCATTATCTGCCATCCAACAGACCACCCGTTTGGACTGTTCTGGCTACAAGAGTGGCGTCTCATGCCCCCTGCAAAATCGAAAAAAGAAGCTAGGTCTCGGGAGTGAGCATGTTTGTTGTGCTTCCACATCAGATTCAGTTTCACTTGGTCCATGGCCTCTGTGCACCATCAGTACCACGTCCATTTTCCTGTCTCTTACTGCATGCCTTGCGCATGTTAAATTAGGTATAAAATATATGACAAAAACTTTCTGGTATTAATAGGGAAAAGAAAATATGTAGTCCTGAAAAGGACTTTTGTCGCAGCAACATTACACCTATACAAGGACTATAAGGCCATGTGCGCACTAGAAAGTGATTTTTTCTGAAGGAAAATCCAGACCCTCTTAAAGATTCCGGCACTGCGGTAAAAAAATGCAACAAAATATGCATGCGGTTTTTCCGTGGTTTGGTGCAGATTTGCCTTGGATTTGCCGTGGTTTTTCCGCAGGTTCGTCCCTGCGGATTTTTACCATTATCTATGGCAAAAACCGCAGGTACCTGCAGAAAAGAAGTGACATGCTCATTAACCCTAGAACGCGCAAGCATAACAATCTACCATAGAAAACAAATGACCTAGCAGGCGAGGCCCCAGGTATGCGTTCTAGGGTTAATTCCGCAGCGGAAAATCCGCAGGTAAATCAGCAGGTATAAAAAACCGCAGTGTGCGCACATAATTTTGTTATACCCATAGGTTTTGCTGGGGATTGACTGCAGAAATGTTAGACACATTTTCTGAAGCAAATCCGCAGTAAAATCCGTGGTAAATCCGCAGCGTGTGCACATAGCCTAAGGCAATAAACCCTGCCTATATGCCTCTAATCCACAACTATCCCAAATCTATCAGCTATACCCACACTTAATGCAGGTAACAGCGGTTTTACTACAGAAAAAACAGTATGTTGCCCTGAAAAGGACTTTTGTTTTAATGGTGCAGCAGAGGTATACAATTACTGCAATAACAATTAAACTCTGCCTATATGCCTGCTCTAATCTAAGCTCTCTCTTCTGGATCAACTCTCACTGAGCTGCATTCAGAGGAGAGTGTGCCAAGCATCATGTCACCGGGTGTTATATAAGATATCTAAAGAGGCGATGCCACTGGCTAATCACAGTAACGTCAGTAGCTAACGTGGAAATGGCATTACCGTGGATTGCTAGCAATCCCCGCATTTTTATTGGCTGTCTAATATAGTCACGAAACACATGGGGCGTGGACTCGAACAATGAACATACCAGAGCACCCCGATGTTTGATTATCAAGCAGTGGCATGTACACTCCCTCATCATTAGTTAAAATAAAACATAGCGTGAGCGAGATGCTGATAAAACCATCAGATTTCTAATCTTACCTCAGTCAGTATTAGCCTTTATTACACCACAGTCATGTATATGAGACATTCTGCACCTCTGTGGAGTAATCTATATTATTATGTGTCATTCGTTTAGCATCCAACTTGTCACACCATTTTACTAGCGTTCAGTCTGACATCCCTGGCCCTACCCAGACCTCTGGTGATAGACAGCTAGAGCTTATTCTTAATGTATACTCTAAGCTACCTTTATGTATTTACCAAATCACGGCTACTTCATTTAGATGGAACATTATGCAAACATTTAAAGGGGATATCCATTTCCATGTTAGAATTTCTAAAGAGAAAAAAAAAAAAAAGTGCGGCCTGACCAATATATAGCAGTTGCCAAACTGATGTTTGGGGGCTCTTCGCTGTTCTCTACTTACTGCTCCCCCTCAATGCACAAGAAATGACTGCTCAGTCAATCACTGGCCATATCAGTGTCCTGGGTCAGGACTGTACCCCAACTCACATTATTGTTGATATGTCAAAGACTGGGAGGGACAAAGCAATATACTAAAAGGGGCAGCAGTTGAATTAGTGAGGGTATCATTCTTTTTTTTTTATTGTAAAACCCCTTTATTTATTCATCTGCAAAAAGGCCACTATAATGTCATAGATGGATTCCAAAATCGTGAAAAATAAGTGTTAAAGGACAGACTAGTCAGTCTCAGCCATTAAAAGCAATCAACCACTGAGGATAGTCAATTTTGATTATTTGCCCAATTACCGTTTTCTGGGGCGTTATTTTTCTTTTTCATGACCTCTGGAGACATATATTTTTATGCTTTGGTAAATATACAAGTGAAACTTTACTTTTGAGTGTTAGTGTGAATGAGTCTTTGTACAGTATTTTGCAAAAAAATGTAGCAGAGGGAAGTCATATAGTGATGGGCAGTATATAGTGATGGGCAGTATATAGTGATGGGCAGCATATAGTGATGGGCAGCATATAGTGATGGGCAGCATATAGTGATGGGCTGCATATAGTGATGAGCAGCATATAGTAATGGGTAGCATATAGTGATGGGCAGCATATAGTAATGGGTAGCATATAGCAATGGGTAGCATATAGTGATGGGTAGCATATAGTGATGGGCAGCATATAGTGATGGGCAGCATATAGTGATGGGTAGCATATAGTGATGGGCAGCATATAGTGATGGGCAGCATATAGTGATGGGCAGCATATAGTGGTGGGTAGCATATAGTGGTGGGTAGCATATAGTGGTGGGCAGCATAAAGTAATGGGTAGCATATAGTGATGGGCAGCATATAGTGATGGGCGGCATATAGTGATGGGTAGCATATAGTGGTGGGCAGCATATAGTAATGGGTAGCATATAGTAATGGCCAGCATATAGTGATGGACAGCATATAGTGATGAGCAGCATATAGTGATGGGCAGCATACAGTGATGAGCAGCATATAGTGATGGGCAGCATAAAGTGATGGGTAGCATATAGTGATAGGCAGCGTATAGTGGTGGGCAGCATAAAGTGATGGGCAGCATATAGTGATGGGCAGCATATAGTGATGGGCAGCATATAGTGATGGTCAGCATATAGTGATGGGCAGTATATAGTGATGGACATCATATAGTGATGGGCAGCATATAGTGATGGGCTGCATATAGTGATGGGCTGCATATGGTGATGGGCAGCATATAGTGATGGGCAGCATATAGTAATGGGCAGCATATAGTGATGGGCAGTATATAGTGATGGGCAGCATATAGTGATGAGCAGCATATAGTGATGGGCTGCATATAGTGATGGGCAGCATATAGTGATGGGCAGCATATAGTAATGGGCAGCATATAGTGATGAGCAGCATATAGTGATGGGCAGCATATAGTGATGAGCAGCATATAGTGATGGGCAGCATATAGTGATGGGCTGCATATAGTGATGAGCAGCATATAGTGATGGGCAGCATATAGTGATGGACAGCATATAGTGATGGGCAGCATATAGAGATGGTCAGCATATAGCGATGGGCTGCATATAATGATGGGCTGCATATAGTGATGGGCTGCATATAGTGATGGGCTGCATATAGTGATGGGCAGCATATAGTGATGGCCAGCATATAGTGATGGGCAGAATATAGTGATGGGCAGCATATAGTGATGGGCAGCATATAGTAATGGGCAGCATATAGTGATGAGCAGCATATAGTGATAGGCAGCATATAGTGATGAGCAGCATATAGTGATGGGCAGCATATAGTGATGAGCAGCATATAGTGATGGGCAGCATATAGTGATGGGCTGCATATAGTGATGGACAGCATATAGTGATGAGCAGCATATAGTGATGGGCAGCATATAGTGATGGGCAGCATATAGTGATGGGCAGCATATAGTGATGGACAGCATATAGTGATGAGCAGCATATAGTGATGGGCAGTATATAGTGATGGACAGCATATAGTGATGGGCAGCATATAGTGATGGGCTGCATATAGTGATGGGCTGCATATAGTGATGGGCTGCATATAGTGATGGGCAGCATATAGTGATGGGCAGCATATAGTGATGAGCAGCATATAGTGATGGGCAGCATATAGTGATGAGCAGCATATAGTGATGGGCAGCATATAGTGATGGACAGCATATAGTGATGGGCAGCATATAGTGATGGTCAGCATATAGCGATGGGCTGCATATAATGATGGGCTGCATATAGTGATGGGCTGCATATAGTGATGGGCTGCATATAGTGATGGGCAGCATATAGTGATGGGCAGAATATAGTGATGGGCAGCATATAGTGATGGGCAGAATATAGTGATGGGCAGCATATAGTGATGGGCAGCATATAGTAATGGGCAGCATATAGTAATGGGCAGCATATAGTGATGAGCAGCATATAGTGATGGGCAGCATATAGTGATGAGCAGCATATAGTGATGGGCAGCATATAGTGATGGGCTGCATATAGTGATGAGCAGCATATAGTGATGGACAGCATATAGTGATGAGCAGCATATAGTGATGAGCAGCATATAGTGATGGGCAGCATATAGTGATGGGCTGCATATAGTGATGAGCAGCATATAGTGATGGGCAGCATATAGTGATGGACAGCATATAGTGATGGGCAGCATATAGTGATGGGCAGCATATAGCGATGGGCTGCATATAATGATGGGCTGCATATAGTGATGGGCAGAATATAGTGATGGGCTGCATATAGTGATGGCCAGCATATAGTGATGGGCAGAATATAGTGATGGGCAGCATATAGTGATGGGCAGAATATAGTGATGAGCAGCATATAGTGATGGGCAGAATATAGTGATGGGCAGCATATAGTGATGGGCAGCATATAGTGATGGGCAGAATATAGTGATGAGCAGCATATAGTGATGGGCAGCATATAGTGATGGGCAGCATATAGTGATGGGCAGCATATAGTGATAGGCAGCATATAGTGATGGGCAGAATATAGTGATGAGCAGCATATAGTGATGGGCAGCATATAGTGATGAGCAGCATATAGTGATGGGCAGAATATAGTGATGGGCAGCATATAGTGATGGGCAGTATATAGTGATGGACAGCATATAGTGATGAGCAGCATATAGTGATGAGCAGCATATAGTGGTGGGCAGTATATAGTGATGGACAGCATATAGTGATGGGCAGCACATAGTGATGGGCTGCATATAGTGATGGGCTGCATATAGTGATGGGCAGCATATAGTGATGGGCAGCATATAGTGATGAGCAGCATATAGTGATGGGCAGCATATAGTGATGAGCAGCATATAGTGATGGGCAGAATATAGTGATGGGCAGCATATAGTGATGGGCAGAATATAGTGATGGGCAGCATATAGTGATGGGCAGCATATAGTGATAGGCAGCATATAGTGATGGGCAGCATATAGTGATGGCCAGCATATAGTGAGGGCAGGATATAGTCATAGGCATGTTTGTTTCAGCATTTCTGATGCTGGCTTCATAAATGATGGACCTGACATTCCATTTAAGTACTCTCAAAGATGAACTTCTCTTCATGGAATCCGCGGCTTTGTACTTTGGTGCCCTCTTGTGGAAATTTATTATACTTCACTATGAAAATCTGAAAATTTGCAGTGGCAGATGTATTTTTACCTCCTTGTGTATGCAGCCACTATATTAATCATTAGTAAGTTGTTCCTAGATGTTGCAGCAGTTCTCCACCAATAACCTCTTAAGGACATGACGGGAGCAGCGGAGGGGAGCGAGCACTGGACTCGGGGGGGATGAGTATCATCTAAGCTTCTTTCTACACTAGCATCCAAACATTTGGGGAACACTTTTCTAGAAGAGGAACATTTTAAAAGATAACCTGTCACAAGGTCAAAAGTGGCCAGATTTTGTTCTTCTTTTACTCCTGATCCTCACATGAGTATTTTACTTTTATTCTTTTATTTATTTATTTATTTCATTTTTTTAAATCCACCATGCAATTCTAGATTATGGGTCTTTTTTTAATACTAATCTTTCTGATCTTTGTCAAGGAGGCCTTTTTCACTTGATAATTGTGCAGAGAAGCCAAACATCATGCTCCTGGCTAATTTTGTGAGCCATGCCGACTTAGTAAAGACCATTGAAAATAGCACTAGATAAGATACAAATGCCCATATCTCTGGTACTGTATGGTGGATTAAAAAATAGAATACTCAAAGGAGGAGTGGAAATAAAATAGGAGCAAAATCTGGTCATATTTGACCAGGTGACCGGTCCTTTTTAAGTACTTCTTTAGTCATTCTGTGGTGCCCCTGAGGCTACAGTCGCCACAGGGTACTGCACCTAATTTAAGGTGCAGTATTCATCCCGGGTAAGGAGGAGGTTTATCACAGGTGTTCATCACATTCACACACTACATACACCTTAGTAGCCAGCCACTGGGACTGGCTAGGGTAGATGTGGGGGGCTGGCTGCCATGGGAATGGAACTTTCCCCACTCACGAAGTCAGCACCTGGGGGTGGAGCTAGAGACAGGGGAGCAAGGCGACACACACAGACTCAGACAGAACAGCTTAGGACAGGAACCATGTGAGATGCAGAAGAACACGGTCGCTGAAGGGAGAGCTTCATAGCTCCCTTGGGATCAGCGCAGACGGGACGCGGAGCCCTAGGTTGGTGGGAACTTCAACCAGCAGAATCCGCCAGGTGAGGGGATTGCATGTCCCTTTGCCCACCTAAAGTATCCAGGGTATAGGAGCAAACAGAGACAGGGGTTGTGACCAGGATCCAGCCCAATAACGGACTCGCGCTGCCTGTCAAACAGGATGGGAACTACACCCAGGACATGAGTCTCTGTAGTACTACAAGTTACAGGGATTCACCACATACAGCACAAGAAGGAAGGGTTCACAGTCCACAACACCGGCACCACAAACAACTACCCCCATCATCCGCATCCCCATCTTTTTTGACACCGCCAGGGTCACGGAACCGGGCAAGACCACCGCAGCGACACAGCAGAAGCACCGCGGCCCGGTGATGAGTAACCCCCTGACCCCGGGGGCGCTTCAATTCTATATCTGCATTTAGAGAGTTATTTTATTTCCATTGATATAGCCATATGTGGGCTTTTTTTATTGTGCATATATTGCATAGATTTTGTTCATTTTACAGGGGAAAATACAAATGTGGCCATTATTGTTTTTTACAGCGCTCATTGTGTGCTATAAATGAATAACAATTTTATTTTCAGGGTTGTTACAAATTACAGTGATAATATATTTTTTTCCACTTATGCACAGTAAATAGTTTTTTTATTTCCTTAATACACTGGACAACGAAGATTTTGCTTCCTGAATAGAGATCAAGAGACCCCTGGAAGTTCATGTTCGCCAGGTTCGGAAGAACTTTAGTTAAAAGTTCAGTTCGGGAACCAGACTTGATCCGAACTTGACCTTAGACCCCCAACCCCATATAAGTCAATGGGAACCTGAACTTCAATGCAGTAAAATGGCTGATAATGGTTGTAGTAAAGGGTAGGGGCTGCAAAAGTATGCAAAATGGGGGCAATTGCCCTATATCAAAATGTGGATAGGGACTAAGTAAAAAAATGAAGTGGGCTACTGTCTATTTTTGATCATTTGAAAACCAGAGCAGGTAAAGAAGACAGCTGCCGGCTGCAACACTCAGCTGTCTGCTTTGCCTTGGCTGGTTAACAAAAAGAGAGGGGACCCCACACCATTTTTTACAAGTAATTAAAGAAATCATTTATAAAAACAATGTGGGCTCCGCACTATCTTTGTTAACCAGCCATTCTCACCATTGGAGCTAACAATTTACATTCCTTATCTGTATTTCTTTGGAAAGTGGGAGGAAAATGGAGAATCCAGAGGAAACCAGACAAACACGGGGAGAACATACAAACTGCTTGTAGAAGTTGTTCTTGGTGAGATTTGAGCCCAGGACCCCAGTGGTGCAAAGCAACAGTGCTAACCACTGAGCCACATTTTTTACTAGGGACTTTTTTTTTCTTTAAACTATATTGATGTTATGCTTTTCAATGATTTACTCACAGACCACATATACATCTTTCATTAGGCAGAACTTATTAGACGTATGTGCATGACAGACTTGAAGGCCATTGTTGCGTTCTTGGCTCCAATGGAAACTGATTGGCACATAATTCTACTACAGGAAAGCTAATGAGGTGAAAGAGGGAGCCCACTGCATCCCTCTCATAACTGCAGTGGCCATGGCATCTAAGGGTGTTAATCATGCCCCCTTTATTCCCTCCATTAATCATGCCTCCTTTATTCCCTCCATTAATCGTGCCCCCTTTATTCCCTCCATTAATCTTGCCCCCTTTATTTCCTCCATTAATCATGCTCCTCTGACGCCCTGACAAAATCAGGTTGTCACAGGAGACTGCATCCATCTTTCAGATGCAGGACTCTCTCCTCTTTGTCCTACCAACATAACCCCACACAGCTACAAACACCAGCCACAAAGCCTAGTCACCCCCCCAAGACAATAGGGACACACCAGTGGGCGGAGCTAGGCAGATGGTGACGCCCACCTAGGGGTTCTGAGGTGTTCGGGGAGGGAACAAGTCGGATAAGTTTGGACAGAGGAAGTGAGAGGAGTGAAGTGGTGGTCAGGGGTTATAGCTCCCGGACTACCGGACTACCTGAGCTGACTAGGTGGCAGACGGCAGAGTAGGGCCACAGGCGATGGAGATCCGGTCGCAGGAGACCTTAAGTGGACCGGGGCAGGGTTGTAGCCCGCCGGTGCCGACAGCGGGAATCCGGTCCGGAGGCCGTGCACAGTCGGGGTACCTGGACCCCAGGGCGAGGACAGCTGAAAGCACCTTGTCAATTAGCCAGCAGGGGACAAGGTTCCAGATCTTGTCCCACGAGTAGCCCAGATAGAGAGATACGGAAGCCCAACGCGGGGGATAGGGCATCTGCAAGTGCTTGCAAAAATCCACAGGGTCAGATCTCGCAAGCCACAGCTCCCACAGCAACAATACCAGGAGTGGACGTTTCCCAATCCATGCAGACTAGTCAACACACAAGACACAAAATTAGAGTTCAGGAGTGTTCTGCTCACTGGTGTGCTGGACCCGAGGCTACCGGTATCTGGCACTTGGTTTACTACTTGGACTCTGTGTGAATTATTCAACAACGGTGAGTACACCGGTATCATCCGGTCCAGCCTGGAGACGGTGTCTCAGCATTCCACTCCACCTACACCTGGGCCCCGGGACAACACCACCCCTACCCGTGGAGGGGATACCATCCTGCTGCCCCGCTCCATCAGCCCCAGGTGCCCCATACCAAAGCAGCGGCGGTGTCACCAAACTATCACCGCAACCCACGGGTGGTGTAACTGACAAACTCTCCCCTGTAAATAACCCCTTTATTAGTTGTGGGCGACGGGCTGCTGCATGAGCCCCAGATCCGGCTGCCACTCGAGCCACAGCCACGATCCAGGATCCGAGCGTCTCGAGTAGCCCCCTGCCGTCGTCTGCGCCCCCGCCCGCGACACTCCCTTTATTCCCTCCATAAACTAATAATTCTTTCATTTTGTGCAGCCATATAATACAATGTAGAATACTAAGAACAGTAAGGCCCTGTGCGCACACTGTGTTTTTACCTGCGGTTTTACCCGCGGTTTTGCTGCAGAAATTTCTTGAGAAATGTTTGTAATCTTTCTGCAGACATTTCCCAGCAAAACCTGCGTTTTTTTTCTCAAGAAAATTCTTTCTGCAGAATTTCTTGAGAAAATGTGCATGTCACTTCTTTTCCGCAGGTACCTGCGGTATTTCACTCCATTCACTGTAATGTAATCGCGAAATACCGCGGGTATACCGCAGGTAGCAAGTGATGTGCGGTATACCCTCGGTATAGCCGCGGTTTACCTGTGGTAATGTTCATCACTACTCTGCGTTTTGCAGGGAAGTGATGTCATTATGACAGGAAGAGGAAGCAGAGCAGAGTAAACACACACATATCACACACCCTGGACGCCGCACGAAAGCACTTCCGTGTGACCTCTGTCGGGTGCCCGTGCAGTCTGTGTCCCGCTCCAGCCCCGCGACTGCTTGCACTGCAGTATCAGCAGCTTCTCACATTGCAGTGCAGGCAGCCGCGGGAATGACGAGCGCTGCTGTCGGGAGGTTAGATGAGATCATTACCTGCTGTGACGATCTCCTACTCTCCTGACGTCAGCGCTGTCACAGCCTTCTATGCCCGACTCACGGGCGGCCCGAGACTGACTAGCGGTAACGTCACGGGCTCTCGCGATACTGCTGAGAACGCGGCAGGCATAGAAATCAGTGACAGCGCTGATGTCAGGAGAGCAGGAGATCATCACTGCAGGTAATGATCTCATCTAACCTCCTGACAGCAGCGCTCGTCATCCCCTGCAGTGACCGGGGCTGACCTATTAATGTTAGGCCAGGTCACTGCACTGCTCTCCCAGACAATGGGGAACATTCTGTTTTTCATTGACTGGGACAGTGACTATTGTACGGATCGTCGTGGGACCCCCTTATTGGATTACGCCGGACCTGGAGTTGATTGTTCTTTTCAATAAATTGTTGAAAAAGGGAATGTTTTGGGGAGTGTTTTTTCAAATAAAACTTTTTTGTTGTCTACTTTTTATTTTTTACTAACTTGGTTGTGATGTCAGGTATTTGATAGACGCTTGACATCACTAACCCCAGGGCTTGATGCCATTACACATCTGGCATCAACCCCATATATTACCCCGTTTGCCACCGCACCAGGGCAACGGGATGAGTTGGGGCAAAGCGCCAGGACTGGCACTTCTAATGGATGCGTCACTTCTGGGGCAGCTGTGGCCTGCTATTTTTAGGCTGGGGAGTGTCCAATAACGGTGGACCTCCCTAGTCTGAGAATACCAGACCACAGCTGCCCGCTTTACCTTGGCTGGTGATCCAATTTGGGTGGGACCACGTTTTTTGTTTTAAATTATTTATTTAATGTAAAATAACAGCGTGGGGTACCCTCTGTTTTGGATTACCAGCCAAGGTAAAGCTGCCAGCTGTGGTCTGCAAGCTGCAGCCGTCTGCTTTACCCTAGCTGGCTACAAAAGATATGGGGGACCTCACGTCGTTTTTTTTTAATTATTTATTTATTTTTTGGCTAAATACAAGGCTAAGCACCCTTTAGTGCTACATGAAAGTCACTAAAGGGTGCCAGCTTAGAATATGCAGGGAAGTGGGACATTATATAGGTCTTTCTCATCTATTATCTATCTATCTATTCATCTATCCATCTTTCCCTCTATCCATTATCTGTCTATCTATCTATCTATCGATTATCTATCTATTATCTATATTATTTATTGCAGTTACAGCATAAAAAAACGCAGGGACCAACCTGCGGAAAAACCACAGCAAAAACCCGGCAAAAACGCATGCGTTTTTCCCGCGGTTTTGGTGCGTTTTTTTACCGCAGGTGCGGTAATCTTCAACTCCCAGAAGTTTCTCAAGAAATTTTCTTGAGAAAAATCACTTTTCTAGTGCGCACATAGCCTAAGGAGCACTTGGTCTGCACTGTTTCATTCACATAAACAATATTTCATTCACTTACAGCAATCATGGTCTTAGAAATGGTGAAGAATAGAAACTCAAAGCATAGTGATCAATTATTTAATTTTTAGTTATATAGTAAGAAATTTGTACTTATATAAGGGCTTGTCTGGTTTAGAAAAGAAATATTTATATACAGTACAGACCAAAAGTTTGGACACACCTTCTCATCTCTAGAACAACTGTTAAGGGGAGACTTTGTGCAGCAGGCCTTCATGGTAAAATAGCTGCTAGGAAACCACTGCTAAGGACAGGCAACAAGCAGAAGAGACTTGTTTGGGCTAAAGAACACAAGGAATGGACATTAGACCAGTGGAAATCTGTGCTTTGGTCTGATGAGTCCATATTTGAGATCTTTGGATCCAACCACCGTGTCTTTGTAGAAAAGGTGAACGGATGGACTTTACATGTCTGGTTCTTACAGTGAAGCATGGAGGAGGAGGTGTGATGGTGTGGGGGTGTTTTGCTGGTGACACTGTTGGGGATTTATTTAAAATTGAAGGCATACAGAACCAGCATGCCTACCACAGCATCTTGCAGCGGCGTGCCATTCCATTCGGTTTACGTTTAGTTGAACCATCATTTATTTTTCAACAGGACAATGACCCCAAACACACCTCCAGGCTATGTAAGGGCTATCTAACTAAGAAGAAGAGTGATTGGGTGCTACACCAGATGACCTGGCCTCCACAGTCACCAGACCTGAACCCAATCGAGATGGTTTGGTGTGAGCTGGACCGCAGAGTGAAGGCAAAAGGGCCAACAAGTGCTAAGCATCTCTGGGAACTTCTTTCAAGGCTGTTGGAAGACCATTTCCGGTGACTACCTCTTGAAGCTCATCAAGAAAATGCCAAGAGTGTGCAAAGCAGTATTCAAAGCAAAAGGTGGCTACTTTGAAGAACCTAGAATACAAGACATATTTTCAGTTGTTTCACACTTTTTGTTAAGTATTTCATTCCACATGTTTTAATTCATAGTTGTGATGCCTTCAATGTGAATCTACAATTTTCAGAGTCCTGAAAATAAAGAAAACTCTTTGAATGAGAAGGTGTGTCCAAACTTTTGGTCTGTACTGTATACTGTATATTCTATTAAAAAGATCTGAGTGAATAGTTTGGTATCACCGTAATTATACTGATGGGGAAAATCAATTTGCCGAGTTATTTTTTACCACACAATGTACGCTGTTAACAATATCCCCCCAAAAAACAATATCAGAATTGCATTTTTTTCGCAATTTCATTGCACTTAGTATTTTGCCTCAGTTTTCAGTACTCTGGTGGTGAAGTGAAGGGTGTCATTCAAAAGTACAACTCGTCCTGCAAAAAACAAGCCCTCTTATGTCTATGTCTATGGAAAAATTAAAAGTCATGGCTCTTGGAAGAAGGGAAGTAATAAATAATAAGTGCAATATTAGGAAGGGGTTAAGCAATTCTGAAGCAATCTCTTGCTATTGAGAATTCAACATAATTATTATTCTAGCCTAAATAATACCACTAATGAAGTACACATGAAATGCTAGTGCAGACACATACTAATGATGCAAATGCACCCACACAATATTTACACTATCATAGATAACAATGATCAGCTCCTGCATTTAGGTAAGCAAAGTGATTGATATATTTAACACCAGTCAGCACACCGGCCTTAAGCTGGTGTCACACACAGCGATGACGACAACGACGTCGCTGCTATGTCACCATTTTCTGTGACGTAGCAGCGACGTCCCGTCGCTGTCGCTGTGTGTGACATCCAGCAACGACCTGGCCCCTGCTGTGAGGTCGCCGCTCGTTGCTGAATGTCCAGCTTCATTTTTTGGTCGTCGCTCTCCCGCTGTGACGCACACATCGCTGTGTGTGACAGCGAGAGAGCGACGAAATGAAGCGAGCAAGGAGCAGGAGCCGGCGTCTGGCAGCTGCGGAAAGCTGTAACCAGCGTAAACATCGGGTAACCAAGGGAAGACCTTTCCCTGGTTACCCGATATTTACCTTCATTACCAGCGTCCGCCGCTCTCAGCTGTCAGTGCGCGGCTCCCTGCTCTCTGCACATGTAGCACAGCGACGCGTGTCGTTATGATCGCTGCTTCTGCTGTGTTTGACAGCTAAGCAGCGATCATAACAGCGACTTACAAGGTCGCTGTTGCATCACAGAAAATGGTGACGTAACAGCGACGTCGTTGACGCTGTCGCTATGTGTGAACCCAGCTTTATAAGTAGAGTGATATGGGTGTCCCTAAAGCAATAGAGTATGTTGCATGTTGTACAGAAATTATACCTTATTATTGCATAATATATACAATGTTACAAAAAAGATAAATAATAAAACAAATCCCTGTCAATTCCAAAAAATCTTCACATCATAATATGAATAAGGTCACATACTATTCTACTAACATCTAGAAGAATGAGAACAAAGAACAGCAGCACCACTGGAGGGTCAGTGCTGAATCACCATCGTAAAGGGGTGTCTTTTATATTTTTAATTACATTTTCAGGTATTTTTAACACCTTACATGGTACATTATGGGAGTGGAATGTAGCGGGCTCAGGAGCTGAGCCCTTTTCCACAGGGTAGGTGTCGGCTGTGTTATACAACCAGCACCTACATCCAACAGCAGTGATCGGAGCATGCTCTGATCATTGCTGTTTAAACACTAGTGCTATGCAAGAACTAACATGCTCAAATGCTAAGTACTCGAATCGAGCAGGTGGGAAACACAGACAGGGTCCACTCAAGTAACAAGTATAATGGAAGTCAATGGGAAACTCAAGCGGGGGGTGGGGCAGGAAAATCGCTGAAATGGATGGAAAAAGTATTCAAATGGAATGAGAAGAGCATGGGAAAGACCCCTGGACACATCTCTGACTACCAAGTCGCTGCTGGGAACAATGTTGTCAAAGTATTAGCCTGTGGGCACAAATTGCATTTCTATTGTGTTTTTGGATGTGTTTTTGAGTGCAGATTTTTCACAAAACCTGAAGGGCATCTTGACACCAGCAAAGTCAATGAGAATCCTGAAGTGTTATGCACACGGTGCTTATGTGTAACTTGCACATTTGGTGTAGAAAACAATCTGCAACATGTCAACTCTTTCAGCGGTGTTGCAATGTACTTTCATGCATTGCATTCAATGAAAGCAAATGTTCTATTTGAGAAAGGTTTTTGCTCAAGCCGAAACGCGCTACTGTGTTGTCTTCCCGTGCAGGGGATGGAACAAAGGATTTGACTTAAAAAGAATACAAGGAGTGCTGGTCTATTTGTTTGTTTGGATTGTGGATGCTTTCCATAGACTTGAGCATCATGTACTTTTTGAGGGCTGGAAGGAACATTTTTCTTTTATTGACTGCAATGAAGTCAGTCAAAAACACTATAAAACCACAGGTCAAAAATACATGCAAAAACACATCGAAAACTATTTTTTTTGCCGCTATTTTTACTGCCAAAAGATGCAAAAATGGTGCAGAAATTTCTGCAACCAAATACTCGACGTGTGCACACAGCCTTACATTCCTTCTATAAGTAAAAAATTGCCGAAAAAATGCAATAAAAAGCAGTCAAAACGTATGTACCTCAAAATAATATCAATAAAACTATACTTTGGCACACAAAAATAATAGTGCTTTGTGTCTCCCCTATTTCCTCATAGATTGTAAGCTTATGAGCAGGGTCTCACTCCTCGTATTTGATTGTGATGTGTTATGTGTTACTCTTGTAATGTCTTATCTTGTTTGTACAAGTTCCCTCTGAATTAGAACGTGTTGCAGAACATGTCAGTGCTATATAAATAAAACTTCTTCTTATTATTACTATTATTATATTTTTAAACTGGAGCTCCTGCATCTCCACCATCAGGGGTAATCTGGAGGTTAGAAATAGCCTATGGTCTCGTAGCGTGAGGGACATTAAAGGAGTTCCCTGTCCCTCACTATCCTGCAGTCATATTGTGATAATTTTTAACCCTCACATTATTCACAGAATTGGGGAAGATGAACAAAACAGTTTGTTAAGCAATTTCTCCTAAGTACGTCAATACCCCATATTTGGTCAAAAACAACTTTTGAGGTACATTGCAAAGCCCAGAAGGGAAAGAGTGCCAAATTATAGTGCAGATTTTGTGGTTATGGTTTCTGCATGCCATATCACATTGGCAGAGCCCCTGATGTGTCAGGACAGCTGAATGCCCCATAAGTGACCCCATCTTACAAACTACACCTCTCAATACATTTATCTAGGGGTACAGTGATCACATTGGCACCATCGATGTGTCACAGAATTTTATACCATTGGGCGGTGAAAAAAAAAAATAATTACCGTAATCTTTACCACAAAAAAGTTGTTTTAGCCCAAGATTTTACATTTTCACATAGGAAAATGAGTACAAATGGCACCAAAATTTGTCACCTCATATGTGCCTGTTCAGTTGTGCTTAGCTACAAGGAGGGAAGGAGCGTTATTTGAATCCTGGAATATAGATTTTCATACAAAAGTTTGCGGACTCCATGCACAGAGACCCTAAGTGCCACAATAGCAAAATCTTCATCAAGTGACACTATTTTGGAAAATACACCCCTCTACGCATTTATCTACAGGTGTAGTCATGATTTTGACACAATAGGTGTTTTCCAGAAACAAGCAGCACTGGATGTTGCTGAGTCAAAATGCAAATCTGCCATTGTAGTGCCCAGTACACTGTAGTGCCCAGTACGTTGTAGTGCCTATAGATTCTGCCCAGCTTGTGCTTCTGGAGACATGGACCCCATAAATTAAATGGGCTTTCCTTACCACAAAAATGCAAAACATGTGGATGCTAAATGTGGTTTAGGCTCACTGTGAGACTGAGAAAGGAATGGGGCATTTGGATTTGGAACTGCATATTTTGATACATTTATTTTTAGGGAGCTGTAGGGCTTTTCCAGAGCCTTTGTGTTACAAGTAACGTGAAAGCCCCCTATATTTCCGTTAACAGATGACAGACCTGAGTGGCGACTTGGGCTTTTGTGGGTTGAGTTGAATGCTGTTAGTGGGAATTTGGGGTACAGAATATTTTGGATCAGTTCACATATATCCTGTGCTCTATGCTGAGCACTTACATTAGGGTTTCCTTCTACATCTCCGACATACGTGATTCAGGTGAAACCCCTGACAGATCCATTTACTAATGAGGCAACAGAGTTATGGGGGCGTCACACGGGACAATAAATCATGCATCACGGGCAATTAGTTGCCCGTGGCGCACAAAGTCGTTAACCCCCTGTCACACGTACTTACCTGCCGGACGACCTCGCTGTGGGCGGCGAACATCCTCTTCCTGAAGGGGGAGGGACGTTCGGCATCACAGCAACGTCACACAGCCGCCGGCCAATAGAAGCGGAGGGGCGGAGATGAGCGGGACGTAAACATCCCGCCCACCTCCTTCCTTCCGCATTGCCGGCGGGATGCAGGTAAGCTGTGTTCGTCGTTCCCGGGGTGTCACACGGAGCAACGTGTGCTGCCACGGGAACGACGAACAACCGGAGCACAGAAGGAGGAGCGACTTTTTGAAAATGAGCGACGTGTCAACGAGCAACGATAAGGTGAGTATTTTTGCTCATTCACAGTCGTTCCGAGGTGTCACACGGTACGATATGTTTGACGATGCTGGATATGCGTCATTAACGATGTGACCTCGACGACATATCGCCCGATATATCGTACCGTGTGACGCCCGCATTACTCCGGACTCCCTTTGGTTTCAGTCTAGTGGTGTTCGTCTTTTCAAAGGTGCACAAAACTGTTGCTCACTGCACTTTTGGGCACGCCTAAAAAGAGGCATAACAAAATGGACACCACTGGAGCACAGGCCATACAGGAGTTAAAAGTGACTCCCTCTGCTTCAGTACAGCGAATTGTGTTATTTTTGTCAGAGATTTACATGTAAAGTGCTCAGCATAGAGCGCAGGATATATGTGAGCCAAACCTTATTGCAATCTTTTGGAGGCAGAATAAACAAATCAATAACAGGGTTTTTTTACTATTTTTTACGACGTTCATCTTGTGGTAGAAGTAATATTTTGCTGACAAAGTTATATAGTGGCTTGTATTTTTGCAAGACAAAATTATGTTTTCAGAGATACCGCAGATGTTCGGGTCCGGTGGGACTTTAAAAAAAAAGTCCAGTTCGGGACCGTACTTGAACCCCAACATGTGCCCAAACGCCGAATCCCATATGTCTATGGGGACCCAAACATTACCTGTAAAAGAAAAGGGTTAAAGCAGGAGACTATACTTACTGAGCCTCCCGTGCAGCTGTATCACTACTTCCGGGTCCGATCATGAGTCCTTATGCATATTCACTGCTTTAACACCCACCGGCAGCTCTGATTGGCTGACCATGCCCCCATCATCTCTAAAAGCGCCTGTGATTGGTTGGAATCACAGGTGCTGTCTGCATGCTTATAGTGGAAGGTAAAATTAATAAATAAATACATTTTTAAAAAACTGGTGTAGGGTCCCCCTTTATACCAGCACAGATAAAGCCACGGCTACAGGCTGCCACCTCAAGCTGTGTTGCTTATCTTGGCTGTGCATCAAAATAAGAGGAACTGCATGTGGTTTCTTTTTTTTATAAATAATTTTTTAAAAAACAATGTGCGGTTTGATATCCAGCAAGATAAAGCCAACATCTTGGGGCTGGTATTCTCAGCCTGGGGAGGCCCATCGTTATTGGGGTCCCTCCAGGCTAAGAATAGCAGCCTGCAGCCGCCCTGGAATTGTTGCATTCACTAGATGTGACAATCCCGACGCTTTACCGGGCTCTTCCCAATTGCCCTGGTGCAGTGGCAATCAGGGTAATAGGGGTTAATGACAGCGCACAGCTGTCACTAATCCCAGAATTAGTGATGGGTAGAGGTCTATGAGTCCCCCATCACTAATCCTATAAGTCAAAAGAAATAAACACAAACACCGAGAAAAAGAATTTATTTGAAATAAAATACAGCACCCTCTTTCCCGTCTTTATTAACCCAAAAAAAACCCTTGAAGTTCTGCTGTAATCCACATGACATCCCACGACGGTCCTAGCCTGCTACACCCGAGCCTGGAGAGACCGAAAACACGTCTGATCTCTCCAGGCTCCAGGAAGCACTGACAAGGGGAACCTGGATGGCAGCTGTGACATCACTCAGTTCACCGGAGATCATACCCACATTCCCACGGTATAACCTCCAGTGACCTGAGTACTGGACCTTGCCAGCCCTTTAACACTAGAACTACTGAGGTAGTCATTTTGACTACTTTGCACTATGTATTTCTATATAGGTGTCACGAGTCCTGTAGTTCTAGTGTTAACATGAACAGTGCCGGCCGGGAGTCGGGGAGTGCGGGAGAGACCCGCACCCCCCTCTCCCCGGCTGGCACTGTCAGTGTTAAAGGGCTGGTCAATCACATGCGCTGTTAGAGAGAGTGGGGGCGTGGTCTATCGGCAGCCAATACAAGCCGCCGGTAAAATATGTATGATCACTGATGAACAGACCCGGAAGTAGCATTACCACTGCGAGGAGGCTTGGTAAGGATATTGCTCCTGCTTTAACCCTTTTGTTTTTTTGTTTTATTATTTGGGTTGCCAAACCCGAACTGTAAGAAGGACTTCCCTGCTGTTTGGTATGGACATCGAACTTTACAGTTCGGGTTCGCTCATCACTACATATGACTTTTTGATCGCACTTTATTCCACTGTTTATGTCAACTGTATATTGAAAAAACATAGTTTTTGCTACGTGTTTTATGTATTTATTTTACAGTGTTCACTGCAGGAGTTAACTAGTGTGAAAATTTTATAGATTGGGTTGTTCCAGACGCGACGATACCAAATTTGTGTACTTTTTTGGTTTGCTTTTCGATAAATATAAATATAAATATTTATTGGTAAAATTTTTAAAATATACTGTATTTTGCTATTTTCTGATTTTTTTTATACTTTTAATTTTTTTTTGCTTTTTTTTCCACTTTTTTCCTTAGTCCCTATATGGGAGATTAACTTTTATTGCTCTGATCGCTGGTATAATACATTGCAATACACCAGCATGGCAATACATTATACCTGACAGTTTTACACTGACACCAGCGTCTTAGACCCTGCTTCTGGCATGGTCTAAGACACTTGCCATAGCTAGCTGACATGGAGGTCGGCACAACATCATCATGGCGACCTCGAGTTGCCATGGCAATGATCGGACCCCCGTGATCACTTTGAGGGGGTCGCGATTGCATGGGATCTCTATTGATCGCAGCATTTAGGGGTTAAACAGCTGGGGGCAATGCATAGATCATCCCTGGCAGTGACAGCAAGCTTTTGGCTGTCAAAAAAGCAGAAATCATGGTGGCGATTGCATGGGCACAGCTCCTGTCATAGGTCGTGAACCCCTATCTGACCATGAAATAAGTTTACATCAAAAGTCGTGGAAGGGTTAAAGAAAGTGTCATCAAAAAATTACTAATTATTTTATACCAGGTTTTAGTGTTAAATGTATTTTTTAACTTATGCCAATATTTTTCCCATATCATAATCTTTACTAAAAATAAAAGTGATAAATCTTGCTATTTTCACACTGAACATTAAGGCTTTTTTTATTTTAATTTTTTTTTTGTTTTTTTTAGACGGGGATGGCTACAAATCCTTCAGCATAGCAAGACATTTTGGACAATTGTATGCTTCCAACTTGGTGGGGAGTTTGTGGAAGGCCTTTACTGCTCCAGCATGATTGTGCCCATGTGCACAGAGCAAGGCCCTAAACAGCATTACTGATGAGTTTGGAGTGTAAAAACTTGACTGGTCCTGACCTCAACCCCACTGAAAATTAGGCCTACATGAGTAAGTAAAGATGGCTGCCCCTACCTGGCTTTCAGCAGTTGTGGTTTCTCCAGCTGCTCCGTGTGCAAAGTTGAAACTGACCTCTTTAGTGGTTGGTTGGTTTAAATCCTCGGTGTCACACGCACTGCGCACCAGCTGGCACTCAATGCCTCATTTCTGCCATGATATATTTATATTTCTATAGTCTTACGCTTCTATTTTATTCATATGCAGAGCACTAACAAATTCGATTCACTGTAAATTGGATTTTTCATCTGTAAAAAAAACTTTGGTTATATAAATACTGTATAGAGGACATACAGTATACACAAGTTACCATAGAAGCATACAATCAATAGAGCAAAATGGAAATCAAAAAGTGTGATATTGACAATGAGATGCATTTACAATTATTCAACCCACAAGGAACAACAAAGACAGGTGGATTGCCAAACCTATCAAACTGATCGTAGAAAATCATTTGGTTAAAAATATCAATGCAGCAAGAATAAAATTTCATTAAAACTTCAATTGTAGTCCGCAGTAATTAAAAGGGGACATGCTTTAAAGGGAATCTGTCATCAGGTTTTTGCTTAAAAATAAAGTAATTCACATCAACTTACGAGATCCAGACAAGAAATCCATAATGGGTACTGTAAGTTGCACGGAAGAAACCTTGAGCCGCCACTATGTGAACAATGGTAATTGTAAGGCGAAGTAATCCAGTTCCCACAAAAAGAAATTATTTTTATAAAAACTTTTTTTATTGATTTGCTGTAAAAATAGAAAGTTTCAAATTATGCTAAGGCCACGCATTTCATAATCATAAACTTTCTATTTTTTGAGCATATCATTAAAAAAATATTTTTATAAGAATAATTCCTTTTTGCAAGAGCTAGAAAACTTCTCCTTAAGGCCCTGTGCGCACTTACCGGTTTTTCCCGCGGATTTCCTGCGGTTTTGCTGCATGTTTCGCTGCAGAAAATGTTCATAACATCTCTGCAGTGAATCACCAGCAAAACCTTTGGAAAAAAAATGCTGTGCGCACTATGCGGAATTTGACAGCTGCATGTTTTGCTGCGGGATTCCCGCAGCAAAAACAATTGCATGTCACTTATTTTCCGCACGTTGCTGCGGGATTTCACTCCATTGACTGCCATGTAATCATGAAATTCCGCAGGGAATATCGCAGGCAGCAAATTCTGTGCGGTTCATTGTGTTTTCCTGCGTTATTCCCTCCGGTATTTCGCGGTTTACCTGCGGTAATGTACATCGTTGCCCTGCGGTTTGCAGGGAAGTGATGTCATTACAGGAAGAGGAAGCGGAGTACAGTAAACACACACACATATCACAGACACACACAGACATCACAGACACAGACATAGAACACAGACAAAGACACAGACATATAGAATACACATAGAAAGCAAACAGAAATATAGAAAACAAAACACATGGGCTCCGCCGTATTTCTACCTTCCAGCCGAGGTAAACACACAGCGGCGGCCCGGTATTCTCAGGCTGGGGAGGGCGAGGGGCAGGGTTGATGTTTCCCGCCTCCCTCCCCATCCCACAGCCGAGAATATCAGCCGCAGCTGCCCCAGGACTGTTGCATGCATTATGCGACAGTCCCGGAGTGTCCCCGGCTCTTCTTGTTGCCATGATGCGGTGGCAATCAAGGTAATGTAAGGAGTTAATGGCGGCGGATCGCCGCCACTAAGTCCAGGCTTGATCATGGCAGCGTCTATGAGACAGCTGACATGATCAACCCGTAAGTAAAGTGAAAAAACACACACCTAAAAATCCTTTATTTTAAATAAAACACAAAAAAGCTCCTGGTTCACCATTTTATTAACCCCCCGAAACACACAGCTCCGGCGTAATCCACGTCCTGCGATGCTTGCATCCAGCCGCGACTGACACAGCACTAAATGCAGCCTCGCAACGAGACAGCAGAGGTAACCACAGGGCATTTCCCACGGCCAGTAATGTGAACACACTGCCGACCGTGAGAAATTCAGCGTGTGCTCACAGGGACTCTATCTATCTATCTATTCTTCTATCTGTCTATTTCTTTATCTATCTATCTCAGAATGAAATGACTTTTTTTTTTTCCAATGTGCTTTATTGCATTGAATGCAATAAAGCACATGTACCAACCCGCACGCGGCAAAACCGCGGCAATACCGCGAACAATACCTCGGTAAAACCGCAGCAAACCGCATGCGGTTTTCGGGTGTGGTTTGCCACGGGTGCGGTAATCTTTCAATGCTTGAGGAATTTTCTTGAGAAAATTTCATTTTCCAGTGCGCACAAAGCCTAAGGCTGGTTTTACATCTCTGGTATTTTGCCAGAAGCCGGATTCGGCACAAATGCAGTACAGTTACATTCATTTACAATGGAAGTGCGATACCATGCGGACACATGCTTGATGCACAATCGCATGTGTCCACATGGTGTCGTGCTTCCATTGTAAATGAATGTAACTGTACTGCATTTGTGCCGAATCCGGTTTCTGGCAAAATACCAGAGATGTGAAACCAGCCTTAGATTATCAGGTTTTTGCACCCTCATCTAAGAGCAGCATAATGTAGGAAAGATACTCTGATTCCAATTATGTATCACTTAGTTTACTGGGTGCAGCAGTTGTTACACAATTGTTACACAGTTTTTAGATGTAACATGTAGCAGAGCTCAGAAAGCTGCCCTGCCTACACCACAGCTCTTTGTGTACATTGTATATTGACAATGAGACACTTATCAGAAAAGGGGACATACCAGGACCAGGCCTCACATGGATCTAGTCCCAGCAGTGATAATCTCTTACTGATAAAACACTCACTGCATTGAAACAGCACAAATTCTAATAAGTGACATCCCTGAAATCAGTGTCTCAGGCCCTACCTCATATTGTCCTCAGATACCATGAAGCCACTACACACATATTAAAAATGTAATGACCAGTGAGATCTGAGAACCTTACATTATGATGAAGCAGTTCATAGCTCATAAACTTAAAGACAATATAGTCAACTAACATTAGATAAAGCTGAATAGGTAACAATAAAGGTGATGGGGCAGCATTAAGTTTCAATGCCATGTGGATGCACAATTGCCAAATGTGGGACGATACCTTAACTAAAGCAAAATCCAAGTAAAACAAGTTGACTGCAGCATCCAATAACGATCATCTTGCTTTATTATGGCATCACAAATACAGAAACCGCAAAAATGTTTTGCCGCCTACTATGGATCTGGGTGTTTGTCATATACAGTGCCTTGCAAAATGTGAAAAAAAGGATTTTTTTCAGCTTACCCGGCAATTGGATCATCTGGTTTGTCTTTCTAGGGATGGTGCAAGGAGGCCGACTCCGTGTTCATGGAGGCAAGTCAGAGAAGCAATAGAAAGGTTGTTTCCAGCATCATATCCACATGGAATTTGATAAAAATAACTTTTATTTCAAAAACATAAAACTAACATTCCGTTAGGAGGATATCCATCTTTTTTAAAAAGACGTTTTTTAAAGATGGATATCCTCCTAACGGAATGTTAGTTTTATGTTTTTGAAATAAAAGTTATTTTTATCAAATTCCATTTGGATGTGATGCTGGAAACAACCTTTCTATTGCTTCAGTGCCTTGCAAAAGTATTCGGTCCCCTTGAATTTTTCAACCTTTTCCCACATTTCAGGCTTCAAACATAAAGATAAAATAATTAAAATTTTATGGTGAAGAGTCAACAACAAGTGGGACACAATTGTGAAGGTGAACGAGATTTATTGCTTATTTTAACTTTTTGTAAAAAATAAAAAACTGAAAATTGGGGCTTGCAATATTATTCGGCCCCTTTAAGTTAATACTTTGTAGCGCCACCTTTTGCTGCGATTACAGCTGCAAGTCGCTTGGGGTATGAGAGACTGAAATTCTTGCCCATTCTTCCTTTGCAAACAGCTGGAGCTGAGTGAGGTTGGATGGAGAGCGTTTGTGAACAGCAATTTTCAGCTCTTTCCACAGATTCTTGATTGGATTCAGGTCTGGACTTTGACTTGGCCATTCTAACACCTGGATACATTGTGTTTGTGTTTACATTTGTGAACCATTCCATTGTAGATTTTGCTTTATGTTTGGGATCATTGTCTTGTTGGAAGATAAATCTCCGTCCCAGTCTAAGGTCTTTTGCAGACTCCAACAGGTTTTCTTCAAGAATGGTCCTGTATTTGGCGCCATCCATCTTCCCATCAATTGTAACCATCTTCTCTGTTTCTGCTGAAGCAAAGCAGGCCCAAACCATGATGCTGCCACCACCATGTTTGACAGTGGGGATGGTGTGTTCAGGGTGATGAGCTGTGTTGCTTTTAAGCCAAACATATCGTTTGGCATTGTGCCCAAAAAGTTTGATTTTATTTCATCTGACCAGAGCACCTTCTTCCACATGTTTGGTGTGTTTCCCAGGTGGCTTCTGGCAAACTTTAAACGACACTTTTTATGGATATCTTTGAGAAATGGCTTTCTTCTTGCCACCCTTCCATAAAGGCCAGATTTGTGTAGCATACGACTGATTGTTGTCCTATGGACATGTGTCGACCAGAGAAGGGGCTACTCAGTCCCGGGCGGTAACAAATGGGAATGTCACTTTGGTGGCCATTGCCTGGTCCCGTGCTCTGGGCCCCTTTTCTTAATGGGGGGTATTTACAGGGGAGATAATAAAGTTAAGGTTTGTGACGCGACCTGCGGGTTGTGGTTAAGGATAGAGAACTGCCACTGCTGTATTTGGGTACTCCCGGAGCTGATGGTAGTGGCAGCTATGATGGTAGGCCCTCCGCAGGTAGGGCTGTGCCCGGGAGATGTAGTGGGACAATAATGGAGACTACATAGGTTGTCTTTAACAGTCTCTACTCACTATGGACCCAGGGTTGCTGGTTCAGGTCCCTTGGAGGACCAGTGCCAATGTAGTGACCTAGATTGCTCTGTCACTGGAACGCTCTGTATATTGAGTCCCCGTAGCGTGGAGCGTTTCGAGACCCCGACTGTCCCTTTTGGGGTCCAGTCTCCTTCTCCGTACGGCGGGCAGTGCGGACCCTGCGGGGAGGTAAGTGTCCGAACCCCGATCCTAGTTTACTGCTGATGCCCCCGGATTATTTGGTTTGGTGAAGTCCGTGAAGGTGTCCTCACCGGGCAGGTATTTGTCGAACAGTCTAAAATTTACGTTTGACCTAGGGCCCTGTGCCCCGTGCATGCTCCGGTCCCAGCGGTATCTCCTGGCAACCTCTCTCCTGTGCCCCTGGGTTCTCCGTTACACGGACCCAGGTCGGGCACGTCCGCACACCTCTCTTGTGTGCTCCTGACTCCCTACTCTCTACTCTCTGACTGACTGCTGACCCCTCCCACGAGCCTGGCTATACCCAGGGACTCGTTCCCATGGCGACCATCCCCTTACATCGTTAACCCTCTATGCTCAGTGTGGAGAGGAGAACTAGGATTTAGATTGTGTTTTCATGGAATCGGCACTGGTACTCCAGGTCCCAGGGGGTAGGTCCTGCATCCCCAAGAGGATGTAGTTCCCTGTAGTGCCCTGAGGGTCTCAGGGGCGCTACAGACAGACTCTCTCACCTCAGCTGTAGATCTCTACAGTTCATCCAGAGTGATCATATGCCTCTTGGCTGCATCTCTGATCAGTCTTCTCCTTGTTTGACATGACATTTTGGAGGGACGGCCGGGTCTTGGTAGATTTGCAGTGGTATGATACTCCTTTCATTTCAATATGATCGCTTGCACAGTGCTTCTTGGGATGTTTAAAGTTTTGGAAATCTTTCTGCAACCAAATCCGACTTTAAACTTCTCCACAACAGTATCACAAACCTGTTGTGTTCCTTGGTCTTCATGATGCTCTCTGTGCTTTAAACAAAACACTGAGACTATCACAGAGCAGGTGCATTTATACAGAGACTTGATTACACTGAGGGGGATTATATGTATCATCATCAGCCATTTAGGACAATATTGGATCATTCAGAGATCCTCAATTAACTTCTGCAGTGAGTTTGCTGCACTGAAAGTAAAGGGGACGAATAATATTGCATGCCCCAATTTTCAGTTTTTTATTTTTTACAAAAATTTAAAATAAGCAATAAATATCGTTAACCTTCACAATTGTTTCCCACTTTTTGTTGATTCTTCATCATAAAATTTTATTTTTTTATCTTTATGTTTGAAGCCTGAAATGTGGGAGAAGGTTGAAAAATTCAAGGGGGCCGAATACTTTCACAAGGCACTGTAATATGGTAGTACATGGCCTTCCTATTTAAATTCCTGGCAACCAATGAAATCTTCTCCACCAATAAATACAATTCTAATAGCAAACATGCCATAAAACATTATAAAAATATTACTATTATACCATTCATATACATGTTCAAGTCCAAGTGTGGAGTAAATACTCTATAAACAATACAGAAAAAGATAAGTATAAATCGATGAGCCAACTGCAACATGTGGGCAGCATTTGTAAACAAAGTTACTGGTTATGCTCAGGAAACGTAACCCTGATTGGTTTGGATTACAGTGCTCGCTACTATAGCTTACTGTAAAGGATGCCATTGGTCAGCATCAACTGGCTCCTGCATGATTTGCTATTATAATATTATAGGCCACACGATTGCTGGTTTCTGGCTTTAGCAGATGGCTATATAATATTACCAAACACCCATAATACATATGCATCCAATAGGAACAATCTCACCGGTATAATCTCCTGGTCCGGTAAGATGTTCACGGAAGGAATGCTGGATCTCCAAGGGGGAGCTATCATATATAGCTGCACCGTACCCCTTAATTGCTGACTCACAGATGGCGTCCTCAGGAGTCTTCCTACGCGTTTCGTTTTAAACCCATCAGGGGAGCTTCATTTAGAACAGAACCTCTCTTAGGAGGTGATCCCATCTTTGCTCAAATAGAGGCATTTATCTATTCAGGTAACAACCAAGTCCCCAGCGGTGGGGTGTTCATATCACTTTTGGACTTGTTACTTTCTGTTATCATTGTTAGTGTATTGTGATAACGTAATTTTGCTCACTATTTTGCCTCATTGATATCAGTATTTTGACCCTTTTGGTTTTCTGGAGGGTTTTATATGTTTTGTTTGTTTCATATCCCCGGTTTTAATTGATTTCTTAAAAGGTATATTTTAATATTTACCCAGCTATTATTTGTTCATGAACCAGTGATCCGTTATCCACAAAGGCATGCTGACTGGGTGTCCTAGATCAATCACCCTGTTTTAAACCCTAATTTAGGCCGTCTCCTGCCTGACAGTTAAGGGTATGACCATAATGTAAAATGGTGCCCCCGCTCCACATCGCCTGACCCTAGTCAGCGCTATCCTTTCCCTATAGGCACAACAATTGTTGATGCAATCTATGTACGGTATCCAAAATTGGGACTGACTATAAAATTAGAGTCTGCTGTGACTATGTAATTAACAACCGTCATTCTCTGAAATGTAATTTGTTGCCCAATAGATGCAGTGGCAAACAGAGTCATGTATAATATTTTCTTGATAACTTCCTATTAAATGAAGGTAGGTTTATCACAAACAGAGCAATTTGGCACTGCATCCTAAAAAGTACAACTGGCCCACATGATTTATTACTGACTGTTTCTAATAACAATACACAAACAGGCTTTACAAAAATTAGCAATAAACATAAAATTATTGCACAAGGCCCAATATTAAATATTACAAAGTACTTCCCTGTAGAAGGTGCATGATTGTCTCGACGCATTTCTCCACCCCAGATACGGTTCATCAGGAGGCAAGAGGGTGAGGAGAAGATGTATCTCAAGGCTCCCACGTGCGTTGCATAGAAACCTGGATTTAAATACAATATAGCACGCCCACTGGGCTGAAATCAATTACCTAAATAATGGAGTAAATTGTTCCCTGCATGTAACTGCGCATGCCCTGGACTAGAAGTACGCACCGATCCAAAAATATCACCTTTGAGGTCATCCCACTCCAGGGACACGGGTAAGTGCGCAGACGCAGCACCATTTGTGTGTGTTTGCACAGCCTACACTGTCAAGGAATTGGTATTGCGCACGCTCACAGGGATACCAAACACAGATGCGCAGCCAACACTGACAAATAAGAAAATCCTTGGCATGACTACACAGGCAAACGGAAGAACAGTGCCGCGTCGCCCATGGCCTGGATGCCAGTGGGTAGGCGCAGCAGCACCTAGCGCCCGAGCCACATCAACCCCTGGATTCGTTCTGAAAGACGGATGTCTTATTTTCGGGGAAACAGGGTAATTGTTTTTAAGGTAGTTTGTAATTGTAGTATTTGATTAAGTAGTGGACAACCCCTTTAACCCCTTCACGACCATGGACGGATCTATCCGTCATGGAGCGTGTCCCGTTAAGCCCCGCCCCCTTCCGCGGGCAGGCGGCGATCCGTGCACATATCAGCTGTTTTCAACAGCTGACATGTGTGCCTGCATGTTACGAGTGGAATCGCATTCCACCCGTAACATTAACCCCTTACATCTCGCTGCCAAAGTCTTGCAGCGAGATGTATATACACGCGGTGAAGATTTTCACTTACCGCCGCCCCCACCGGAAGTCACGTGAGTGATCACGTGACTTTCGGTGGTGCCATGGTAGCACAGGGTCATGTGATGATGACTGCAGCTATGACGTTTCACTTTCGTTTTCACCCGGCCCCGAGCTGAATGAATCAGGAAGTGACCGTATCTGCTGTTTACAGTTGTATAGCTGTGATCAGCAGATAGATCAGAGCGATCGGATTGCTGATCGCTATAGCCCCCTAGGGGAACTAGTAAAATAAAAAAAAAGTAAAAAAAAAAGTTTTAAAAAATAAAAAAAAACCTAAAAGTTCAAATCACCCCCCTTGAAAATTAAAGCGTTAAAAAAAAATATACACATATTTGGTATCGCCGCGTTCAGAAATGCCCGATCTATCAAAATATAAAATCAATTAATCTGATTGGTAAACGGCGTAGTGGCAAAAAAATTCCAAACGCCAAAATTACGTTTTTTGGTTGCCGCAAGTTTTACGCAAAATGCAATAACAGGCGATCAAAACGTAGCATCTGCGCAAAAATGGTACCATTAGAAACGTCAGCTCAAGACGCAAAAAATAAGTCGTCACTGAGCCATAGATCCCAAAAAATAAGAACTCTACGGGTTTCGGAAAATGGCGCAAAACGTACGCCACTTTTATTGGACAAGCTTGTGAATTTTTTTTAACCCCTTAGATACAAGTAAACCTATACATGTTTGATGTCTACAAACTCGCACCGACCTCAGGCATCACACCCACACATCAGTTTTACCATATAGTGAACACCGTGACTAAAACATCCCAAAAACTATTGTGCCATCACACTTTTTTTGCAGTTTTTCCACACTTGGAATTTTTTTGCTGTTTTCCAGTACACCATATGGTAAAACTTATGGTTTCATTTAAAAGTACAACTTGTCCCGCAAAAAACAAGCCCTCATATGGCAAGATTGACGGAAAAATAAAAAAGTTACGGCTCTCGGAAGAAGGGGAGCAAAAAACAAAAACGCAAAAACGGAAAGTGCCCCAGGGCTGAAATGGTTAATCAAGAGGCCCAGGACCTACTTGATCCAGGATCACATGTAGAAGAGACCGCACAGTAGGGTGATGGGTTCATATATATAGTCAGTGAGGGGGAGAGATGGGAAGGCTGTGGTAACCAGTCCCAGCACTGTCCCTCCTGTCCTCAGTGTGGACTGACTGCATCAAAACCAATAACTTTATATAGTTACATTATAGCCTTAAAAAACAACATGGCTGGTTCCCAGTGAGAGCAGCTCCTGAGCTCCACTCAATAGGTCACAAGGTTTCTTCTGGAGACTAAACTTTTCTCCATAGTGAATGCCCTGCTATCATTTCTGGGTGTTGCATTGTGCTGTAGTATATATATTTTTTGCCATGGTGGCCTGTATGCGCCTGCTTATGGCTGCTGACATAGGAACGCTCTTCACCAGTGGCTTTTTACACTGCTCTGAATATCCGCCTGCAATGAGAAGTTGTTGTGGGTCTTTGCCCATACCTAAGATGGCGGCGCACAATTAGCATCCAGTCACGTGGCGGTAGCGGAAACACCGTGACGTAACACGATGAGGGCGGTGACGTGCAGCTGACGGTGGGGTCGGAGTTTTGCTTGGGGTCGGAGGAGTTCCCATAGCTTTAGAGCCGCACTGCTTCGCTGCCGGTTTCCCTGGATGGGGATGGCGGGCGAAGATGATGTATCCGAGTTCCTCAGACAGAACCGGGAAACGGCTGACTGGGTGGAGACTGTGCGAGGAGAGTGCGAGTCCGACAAGCAGTGGCGGCACCGGAGAGAGTTCATCCTGCGGAACATGAGCGACTTCTGCGAGGACGAGCAGCAGCAGCCGCCGCTTCTGGGCTCCGACCACCGGGGCCTGGACCAGCTGCTCGCCTACTCCATGGTGTGGAGCAACCACGTGTTCACCGGCTGCCGGTAAGAAAGTACTGTGCTCTCAGGTGTGACTGCAAGTACTGTCCCAGTGTATGGTCCCCGCGGCCTGACTGGGCACCCCCCCGGTGTATGGTCCCCGCGGCCTGACTGGGCACCCCCCCAGGTGTATGGTCCCCGCGGCCTGACTGGGCACCCCCCCAGGTGTATGGTCCCCGCGGCCTGACTGGGCACCCCCCCAGGTGTATGGTCCCCGCGGCCTGACTGGGCACCCCCCCGGTGTATGGTCCCCGCGGCCTGACTGGGCACCCCCCCGGTGTATGGTCCCCGCGGCCTGACTGGGCACCCCCCCGGTGTATGGTCCCCGCGGCCTGACTGGGCACCCCCCCGGTGTATGGTCCCCGCGGCCTGACTGGGCACCCCCCCGGTGTATGGTCCCCGCGGCCTGACTGGGCACCCCCCCGGTGTATGGTCCCCGCGGCCTGACTGGGCACCCCCCAGGTGTATGGTCCCCGCGGCCTGACTGGGCACCCCCCAGGTGTATGGTCCCCGCGGCCTGACTGGGCACCCCCGGTGTATGGTCCCCGCGGCCTGACTGGGCACCCCCCCAGGTGTATGGTCCCCGCGGCCTGACTGGGCACCCCCCGGTGTATGGTCCCCGCGGCCTGACTGGGCACCCCCCGGTGTATGGTCCCCGCGGCCTGACTGGGCACCCCCCGGTGTATGGTCCCCGCGGCCTGACTGGGCACCCCCCGGTGTATGGTCCCCGGTGCAGGACATTCAGGGCATATTCTCTTCTGATACTTGCAGTTTCCTTTCTACGTGATTTCATTCTCGGTCATGTGCTTTCTCTTCCTGACCACTACATATCCTGGCACCACAGTCACTTTGGGCCAATTCTTCAGAAATTTACACCAAACTTTGAGGGTTTTATTCATTTATTGATGATCCCCGACACTCTTATGGCTGAGTACTGAAAATAAAAATATGTAAAGTGTGTAGTAATGTGCCCTCTCCCTGCCCCTGTCCCTGCACCCTCTGATGTCTGTGACTGGTCAAGCCCCAGCCTCAGACCTTTATTGTTTTACATTTCACTAGTACTGGGGGCAGTGCTCAAAACCCCACAGATGATCTGTCCTTCACATGTCCATCTGTAAAGAATGTGCAGAGAACTCGTCCTTCAGACCTGGAGTGTGAATGAGCCCTTACTGTGCAGAGGACATCCTGACTATGCTATTAGCGGTCTATACATATTAGATGCGTCTATCATGGAAAGTGTGTTTGGCACAGCAAGCCAAATGATGATGTACTTGGTCATGGATGCTCAGCCTCTTGGTGTACATGTAATACATATGGTCGGCGTTGTATCACTGATCCGGGTTATATGCTCTCCTGTGCTTGGCTATAAAAATATAAAAACCTACCTGTGTGAATTCATTCTCTATGCCATCAGGGTGCCAGTGTTAATAATAGAAACAGCTAGTACCCACCCTCCCCATTTCCAGTGTGGTCTACACCAATGTTTTGGCGATTGTTTACCAGATGCAGCAGGGACATCAAGTCGGCAGCGCTGCAGACAATCTCTGGGCTCATCTGCTCTACCGATGTACATGGCATGAGCTGCTGAGCCCAGTGTTTTGGCTGCGTTGCTGTTGATATGTTGTCACCACTACTTGTACTAAATAGTCACTGGAGAAGCCATGTTGGACCCAGTCAGGGTGAATTTCTGCTAAATCTGTTATATTTAACACGGGCATGGTGAAGGCGTGCAGAATTCTGAAAGTCGAAACTGTCTTCTATACACATTCATGTACCTTTTTCTGGCCTTTAAAGGGGTACTCCTGGTAGAGAAAAAAAAGTTGTACTGTCCCTGCCCCCATACACTATGAAGCTGAGCTGCCAGCTGCAGTCCTAGTAAATTTAGATCACTTGGAAATCAGTAACTTCATAAAATATGTTCCCGCCACCACCTGTTCTAAGACTGGATAGAAGTAAGTATCAGTGGGTGTGAACGAAAGGGCATGGAGTCGGCGGTCAGATCCCCGCCACACCCCCTGTTCTAAGACCGGATAGAAGCAAGTATTGGGAGATGGTGCAGGTGTGACAGGTAAGAAGAGCATGGAGCTGACGGCCACACCCCATTCTTATGCCGGCGTCACACTGTATGATATATCAGGCAATATGTCGTCGGGGTCACGTCGTTAGTGACGCACATCCGGCATCGTTACACATCAGTGTGACACCACTGAACGATTAACGAGCAAAAATACTCACCTTTTCGTTGCTCGTTGACACGTCGTTCATTTTCAAAATGTCGGTCCTCCTTCTGTCCTCCGGTTGTTCGTCGTTCCCGTGGCAGCCCACATCGCTCCGTGTGACACCCCGGGAACGACGAACACAGCTTACCTGCGTCCCGCTGGCAATGCGGAAGGAAGGAGGTGGGCGGGATGTTACGTCCCGCTCATCTCCGCCCCTCCGCTTCTATTGGCCGGCCGCTGTGTGACTTCGCTGTAACGCCAAACGTCCCTCCCTTTTCAGGAAGTGGATGTTCGCCGCCCACAGCGACCGGGAGGTAAGTGCGTGTGAGAGGGGGTTAACGACTTTGTGCGCCACGGGCAACTAATTGCCTGTGACGCACAAACGACGGGGGCGGGTACAATCGCTCGTGCGATCACACGATAGATCGTACCGTGTGACGCCAGCCTTAGTCTGGATCGAAGCAAGAGTCGGGGTGCGTGACACTATAACTAAGGGCTTATAGCCAGAAACCCTCTAGAGGAATGTCATGATTTTAACTTGATAATTATCTGAAATTTTATCGGACATATCAATAAAATGTGAATCCAGCTTGAGAGGACTTGCCTGATGTCAGATATGCAAATTCTTGGAAAGACCGCACTTGTAACATATATGCATATAAATCATTGTTGTACTTTTAGTCACTATCACAGACTTTTATCACTATTCTATTTAACTTTTTTTTTTTTTTGTGTTCTAGTTATCCTCAACTAGTCATGGATAGAGTCCTTAACATGGCAGAAAATATAAAGGTGCCTGATGCCCCAGTCCATACAACCCGCGATGAACTGGTTTCCAAGGTGAAGAAAAGAGGGATTGCAAGTAGCAATGGTTAGCAGAACATAGACGTAACATTAGGACTGTAATCGCTTCAATGTTTGGTAAATGCGACGATGTTCACTAAAACCACAGGAAACACAAGAAACCATCACTGGCACAACGGCTGGTACCAGCTGTTTACACTGCGTTGTGTATTTCCTGAGGCAGGAGTCCAAGGTTGACCCGTAGTTTTTTAGTTTGGTTTTGCAGTACTGCGGATCAGCCTGAAGAATGCTTCATTATCATTCAACGCAGCACAGACTCCATCCAGAACTGCAGACAATCTGCAGCAGAATACAGGAGTGAAGGGTATTTGGTCCATTTATATCTGCGTGCCACTGGAATTTTCTCTATGGAAATACATAGGTGGTATAGATTTTTAAAATGGTAGCGTGTCAATTTGTGCTGCAGTTTGCTTTTACTGAAAATCTGAAAATTGAGGAAAAAATCCAAATTCTGGCCTCCAGCAATGACGTAGTATCTGCATGTGACTACTTCACTGGTCTCGTGTGTGGAGCCGTCATTGTTGGAGGCCAAACGAGCATCGCCATGAGGGAGGTAGACCACATGAAAATCCAATTTTATTAAGGAATTTTTGTTTATTTCCTCTCCAAATCTGCAAGAAAATCTGCACCATTATCCTCGCAGTTTACAATGTGTCTTTTTCTAGATCGAATGTGGACATTTTCTGCAGCCAATTGGCTTATGTGCAAAGACCTGAAAGCTGCCCATACATAAATATTAGCAGCATCCAGAAAAGAACAGGCATGGTGGACTTCAATATGGCTGCTCGACAAGCTGCTGCAGAACATCTTTCACTTCCATAGTGAATTAACATACACTATTGTTCTGCCACTAGCCTATACGTGGCGTTTTTCAGCTGTCATTTTATATCTATTTAAAGGGAACCTGTCACCAGGCTTTTCCCTTATAAGCTGCGGCCACCACTAGTGAACCCTTATATACAGCATTTTAGAATATTGTATATAAAAGCCCTGGCCGCTCTGTGAAACGTAAAACACCTTTATTATTCTCACCTAGGGGGCGGTCCGGTCCGATGGGTGTCGCTGCTCTCGGTCCAGCACCTTCTCCATCTTGTGCGATCGCATGCTCCTTCCCAGCCCCGTGTGCATGAAGCATCCTACGTCATCCACACAGAGGTCTCCATTGCACTTCTTTGTCCGGCTGAGGGCAGATTAAAGTATGGTAGCGCGCATGTGCAAGCGGTCTTTGACGTTTCCTCACACATGCGCATTACAGTACTTTGATTTGCCATCAGCGTGAGAGGAGTGCAATGGCGGCTTCTGTTTGGATGACACAGGACGCGTCATGCACATGGGGCTGGGAAGGAGGACGGCGACTGCACAAGTTGGAGGAAGCACCTGACCGAAAGCAGCGACATCCATCGGACTGGAAAAAAAAAACCTGTGACACAAAATGTGGATTTGTCTGAGGTCTTATTCGAGTCAGTAATTTGCATCAATATCTGTAAGCCAAAATCATTGGTGGGTCTACAGAGAAAAGCTTTAATTGGAAGATTCACCCCTCTTCTGTGCAAATTCCAAAATTACAGATGTCAATAAGGCCTGTAGAGTGCAGGGATTACAGGGATTATGGACTATCGTACTGTCATATTCTGTTGTATTATGCAGGAACCGGGAGGAAACGTGGATTAAAACCGCCTCTAGATGAAAAGAAGATCCAAATCCCCGGATAGTAGATGAAGGTGCTTTATTTAAAGCGTTTCGAAGTGTAACCTCCCTTCTTCATCGGAATTCATTGCATTTCCTGATAGAGAGGTTACACTTTGAAACGCGTTGAATAAAGCACCTCTATCTACTATCCGGTGATCTGGATCTCCTCATCTACAGCAATTCCAGTTTTAGTCCGCGTTTTCTCCTGGTTCCTGCATACTGCTCCAGCCTCCGGGCTTATGGACCTTGTGGCAGCTGTTATTTACCTTCACTACTGTTTGTGCATGACACAACCACACAAGCTGAGCACCTGCTAACAGAACATTCCCCTTAATATTGGGATAAGACCCTATTGCACTTGTTTGTCCACAGCAGATTAGTATTCTGTTGTATGTTACTCACCAGTTTTCTCCAAGTCCAGTTTACAAACAAAAGTGTAATATGTATTTTCATTTTTTTTTTCCTTCATGCAGAAGGGGTAGAAGATGAGCCCTCAAAGAAGCAAAAATCTACTGATGCGACCTTGAGTAATTCAGATGCGGACTACCAGGAGAGTTCACATGGTGAATCTGAGGCTGCCCCTCGCGATGAAGCACAAATGACAGACGGAGGCAATCATCAATCTGGTGCTCAGGAATGGAAGAGTAACAGTTGCCCTCGCTCTGGCACAAAAGCCCAGGTACACGCTAATACAGGGAAAAGTGCTCGCAGACTCACCTCTGAGGACGCCAAGAGCCGCCAGGCCTTCTTTAATAGACTATACAAAAGAGTAGCCTGGAAGCTGGTATCTTCGGGAGGATTCAGCCCCAACCTCAACCATACAGAAGTGCTGAGCTCTTCTGTTGAGTCTTTAAACTCTACACTGGACATTGCTTTTGTGCCTCTGAAGGATTTGGCCGATTTGCCACAAAACAAGACCACTCAGGAAAACATAGTTTGTGAACTGAGATGCCAGGCTGTGTACTTAGGCATGGGCTGTGGCAAAACAAAAGAAAATGCCAAAGCTGTGGCTTCCAGGGAAGCAATCAAAGTTTTCCTGAAGAAGAAGGTAGTAGTTAAAATATGCAAGAGGAAGTACTGTGGTCAAGATGTTGAAGACTTGGCACTACTGGATGAGGAATTGCGCTTCCCAAATTTGCCCCCTGCAGTAAATAATCCACAAGATCTCATATAACAAATCTTTATGTAAAGGTTGTCCCACGAAAATCATTTATCACTATCCAAAGGATTGAACAACCAAACCTTTTGTAATCCCAAATATTAAATGTAAATGGGTCACCAAACAATGAATAAGACAAAAACAGAAAAAAATGGGACAAATACAAAATGATTAGAAAAAAGTTTCTACAAATAGAATTTTTTACATGTCAATCAAAAGCAATTAATTCTAGTAATACAATCATAAGAAAATGGAGCGTGAGCACAAGTAGATAGTGGTAAGTATTGATCACATAGTAAAGGTACATGAATAAATTTTCAGTAATAAAAAAAGATATTATCCACAATACACATAGTAATAAATAAGTATAACTAGTCATAATACACGAGGCGCTCATCCACCAAACACCCGACGCTCGTTTCATCGTAGCTTCGTCACCTTTACTATGTGATCTATTCTCACCACTGTAGGAAATTTTTTCTGATTATTTTGTATTCATTGCATTTTTTTTTTATTCCTGACACAGGCCACAACTAACTAATAGAACTGGGGTTCTGGTAACTGGAGCACTAGTGCCCATGCGTGACATGGTAATGCATGCGCACTACTGTTCCCATAGAAGTGATTGGGTCCAGGGTCATTAATGAACAATACTTCTCTCGCATAGGATTTGGGGTAACTCTGATCTTGTGATCAGTGGGGTTGGACCCCCAGTAATCATACAATTGTCACCTGTCCTGTGGACACTTTTTCAAAACCAATATGCATAGGAATAGCAGTGCACATTCATAAACATATTATATTTTATCAAAAGAACATGTTTAAAACAAAAAACAAACTAGTTAAACAAATATATATTGTGACTTAGCAGCACCGAAACAAAATAAGGTATTGAATGTTTGTGTCACATAGGACAAAACATGGAAATGTCAGAGAGAAGTTGTAATATTAGGGCCCAATTCAAGGCAATTTTTAGGTATAATTCTGGTGTAAATTGTTTTGAAAATTCGCAAAATTTTTGTGCAACTCTTTTGCGACGTTTGAATTTTTTTCAGGCCAGTTTCTCTCAGCTCCGCCAAAGTGTGCAACGAGAAAGTGTGAAGCCATTGCTGGTCTAATTCGTGGTGTGCTGTGGTTTTCCACACACCAGAAATCTTACTCCAGTCAGTGACTGGAGCAAGATTTATGGTGCAGTGCAAGGGTTTACACACCAGTCGTGAGACGCTCCTGATTCATGAAGGGGCGCGCACGGTCTGGCTCCCAACGCACCCCCTCATCAATACCAGCAAGAAAATCGCATGCCTTGATGAATAGGGGCCGCCTAGGTGTAATAAAAAATTAGTAATTAAGTAATTCACCTACATAAATGATGTGCAAGGTACTTGAGACTGAACAAAGAGAGAGCAATGAGGATCGTGCTCCAATGCTGCAGGTTCCTCCGTGGATACGTGATAGATATTCGTGGGCTCTTCACATTAAATGCAAACTAGATGCCACATACTTTCTGCGTTACATGTTACAAGATATTTTTGTATCTTTTTTTTTTTTTTCTTCTTCCTGTTTTAATAGGTAAAATGTTACCGATCTTAACTGGAGTGTTTTGCTAAAGATCTAAAGTGTTTTTTGTTTGTTTTTTCCTTACCTAGGTTCTGGACTTATGTGGTTTTACATGACACATTAATGTTTTTAAAGTTATTTTACGATGCATCATCACTAATTTTTGCTGCATTTTGTCAATAGCATTTTCTCTACAAAACAATATATAGTGACCTGAACTGATTTTGATGTTTTCATCAGGGCTGTAATTAAGAAGAACTTTATTTTTCATTAACCAGTTATATTCCAGTCTGCTTCAGATTTGACATAATTAAATGTGACTTTAATAGCAGAATTTATTTTTGTGCTTTTATTTCATTTCCAGATTGTCTGTGGTTTATTATGAAATCTTCACAGACGGTTTTTGCAGTCTAGGTAAATTAAAACCAAGTCACCGTTCACACTTGTAGTGTTTGGTCCTGTTGTAACGTCCTCACGTTCTGCTCCGTCTTTCAAGGTGTGTACATAGTGTCTAGCTGCTGTGGTGGTGTCAGTATTTGACACATTGATACAACTTGTCTGTCATGGTCAAATGACTTGTGGATGAGGACAAGCCACAGTGTAAATGGTGACGAGGTGAGGGCCCGTGGTAGTGGTAAAATGGGTGGGAATCACAAAGGTTACGTTTCGGAGCAATGGCTGACAAGTCCTTTATATTAAAGCACCGTTAAGATAAGGGGGACACTCACCATGTCAGCCTCCCTGGAGGTCTGGCGAAATGACTTGATTCATAAGATTCAGATTCCTCTTTCAGAGATTTCCCTCAAGTCGTTGGAATCTCAAATCCCCTTTTTGAATCTGGCCAGGTGGGAGGGATCGGGCATTACAGTGCTGGCGGATCTATACTCTTATATGGGTGTTAACCCCTTTAATGAAATAGTACGGGAACACCCCTCTTTAAAGGGCTGTTTCTATCAACACATCCAAATTAGTCATTTTCTGGCCTCTAAATTTCCTCCAAAGTCAAAGCCTCTATTACCTACAACAAAAGCTTTGGTATTTAAAAAGATAATTAAATCCAAAGGTATCTCCTCGACATACAAATGGCTCAATAACCCCCCCGAAGAGCAAAAATCTCCTTATATGAATAAATGGGACGTGGAGTTGAGTGTCTCTACCTCACCTTCAAACTGGCACTCGGCATCAGCAAATATCCAAAAATATTCCAAGTGTATAAATCATCTGGAGCAACTGAAAAAAGTACACCTGCGATGGTATCGGTCCCCAGCCAACTTAGCACAGTTCCTCCCAAATTATTCGCCACATTGTTGGAAGGGCTGCCTCCAAAGGGGTACTCTTGGTCACTGCTGGTGGGCTTGTCCCAAGGTTTTCTCGTTCTGGTTGGAGGTGTTTGGCCTGATGGGTGAGCTGACAGGCAATCGTATTAATCTGAATCCGGCTCTGGCAGTGCTAAACGTGGGTATAGAGGAGTTCTCTTGGGAATCCAGGGGTTTATTAGTTCACATTCTAGTAGCTGCCAGATATTGCATAAGTTTGCACTGGAAATCCCCAAAGACGCCTACATTAGTTGAACTATATAACCGAATTAATCTCCAATACGAGTTCTGTCTGGCTCACTCCATCCGCGCCAAAAACAAAATACTTCAGATTTGGAACACGTGGCTAAACTCTGTATATGCATCCCCTGTCAAGCATCTGTTTCCAGGGCAAACTGTTGATAATTAAAAACGGGTCAAATAGGGTCAAAGAGTGTGTTACGCAGGGAGTTCACCCATACCACATGTCAATATTCAAGGTGTTTAACCCCATTACGACCGCGTTACGTTTTAAAACGGCACTAAAAAAGGGTACTTATTCCTTTCTGCCGTTTTAAAACGGCGGTCGGAAAAAAGGGTCTAGCGCCCCCCAGAGTCAGAAAATTTCCGGGGTCTCAGCTGCCGGGGGTAGCTGAGACCCTGGAGATCATGATTCGGGCCGGTTTTTCCGGTCCCCGCTCACCTGATGACCGGTATACACCGTATACCGATCATCAAGTTATAGTAAATGACCGCGCCGGTAAAAAATCATTTATCTCCCATCTGGCATGATCAAACATGCCAGATGGGAGATAAATCTTTTTCCCGGTCCCCTCGGTATCCCCAAAGTGCCCCCCCCCCGACCCCCAACCCCCTCCCGAAAATCCAAGATGGCCGCGCGCATCGGAGAGCACAGCAGCGCGCCGGCCGCATTTACAGTGTTCCTATGGTTTCTGTCGTATGTGCCATAACACATACGACAGAAACCTGCTCCCTAGGCCCTGCCGGGTCCCCCCCTACCCCCCCCCCCTGGTGTTCCCCGGTGTCATACATACCGGAGCGCTGATCCCCCGCGGCCCCCTCCTCCGGCTCCTTCTCTGCAGACTCCGGTCACATGTGCCGAGCAGATGACAGCTTCCTGTGTTCAGAGACGCTGGATGCTGCTCAGCACTGTGCAGCTGTGACCCGGGGAGGGTGGGTGCAGATTCTTTGCACCCACTCTCCTCAAATGGAGGGTCTGCCCTCCTAGAAAATGGGGGATACGTTCCCTGAACGTGTCCCCCATATTCTAGAAGGTCCAGAGTCGACGTGGGACGTCCAAATGGATTATAGTGGATTTTTTTTTTCTTTTCAATAAATTGGTCAATCAGGGAATGTTTTGGGGAGTGTTTTTTCAAATAAATTTTTTTTTGTTGTCAATTTTTTTTCTTATTACTGTCAATTAGTTATGTCGGGTATCTGATAGACGCCGTGACATAACTAATTGCTGGGCTTGATGCCAGGTGACATTACACACCTGGTATCAACCCCATTCATTACTCCGTTAGCCAACGCACCAGGGTGCGGGATGAGCTGGGGCGAAGCGCCAGAATTGGCGCATCTAATCGATGCGCCACTTCTGGGGCGGCTGCGGCCTGCTATTTTTAGGCTGGGAAGAGTCCAATAACCATGGCTCTTCCCATCCTGAAAATACCAGACCCCAGCTGTCAGCTTCACCTTGGCTGGTGATCTAATTTGGGGGGACCCCACGTTTGTTTGTTTTTTTTAATTATTTATTTATAAATAATTAAAAAAAAAAAAAAACAGCTTGGGGAGCCCTCCAAATTGATCACCAGACAAGATGAAGCTGTCAGCTGTGGTTTGCAGGCTACAGCTGTCTGCTTTACCCTAGCTGGCTATCAAAAATAGGGGGGACCCCACGTCATTTATTTTAATTTTTTTTTTTTTTGGGCTAAATACAAGGCTAGGCATCCTTTAGTGTCACATGAAAGGCACTAAAGGGCGCCAGCTTAGAATATGCAGGGGGGTGGGACGTTATATATGTTTGACATCTATCCATTCATCCACTGTAGCATTTTACGCTGTGTGCCCACAATCAGGGTTTGCAGCGTTTTGGGCGCAGAGTGTTTTCCCTGCGTCCATAACGCTGCGTTGTGCAGTAGAAGCACAGTGGCAGGATTTTTAGAAATCCCGTGCCCACTGTTTCTTTTCTCCGCAGCATAAACCGACCTGTGGCGCAGCTTCCCGAGCCTTAGCATGTCAATTTATGCTGCGGAGATGAGTGTTCTTTGCAGGTAGAATAGAGCTAAAGTCCACAGCAGCCTGAACCCAAATCGTGGGCATGGGCAGCTGCGTTCTCCCGTGGACAACACTCACATTTCTGCAGGAGGCTGACACTGGGTACTAGACGCCGTGTCGCTGGATCATGGCCACATAGCCTAAAGGCTACTTTACACGCTGCGATATCGGTCCCGATATCGCTAGTGTGGGTACCCGCCCCCATCTGTTGTGCGACACGGGCAAATCGCTGCCCGTGCCGCACAACATCGCGCAGACGCATCACACATACTTACCTGCCCGGCGACGTCGCTGTGACCGGCGAACCGCCTCCTTTCTAAGGGGGCGGTCCGTGTGGCGTCACAGTGACGTCACTGAGCGGCCGCCCAATAGAAGCGGAGGGGCGGAGATGAGTGGCCGGAACATCCCGCCCACCTCCTTCCTTCCTCATAGCGGCCGGGAGGCAGGTAAGGAGAGGTTCCTCGTTCCTGCGGCGTCACACATAGCGATGTGTGCTGCCGCAGGAGCGACGAACTACATCGTTACTGCTGCAGTAACGATAATCGAGAATGGACCCCCATGTCACCGATGAGCGATTTTGCACGTTTTTGCAACGATGCAAAATCGCTCATCGGTGTCACACGCAGCAACATCGCTAATGCGGCCGGATGTGCGTCACCAATTCCGTGACCCTAACGACTCCGCATTAGCGATGTCGCAGCGTGTAAAGCCCCCTTAACAGTGAGAAATTTGTTGCTACAGCAACATTTTTGTGAAGTACCTGTGGATTCAAAATGCTTACTACTGAATAAAATCCTTGAGGGGTCCAGTTTCCAAAATGAGGTCACTTGTGGGGGGTTTCTGATGTATAGGTACCCAAGGGGCCCTGCTAATGTGACATGGTGCGCGCAATTTACTTCAACTTTTCCAAAATTCAAATGGTGCTCCTTCCATTCCAAGCCCTCCCATTTATCCAAACAAAGGTTTTTGGCCACATGTGGGGTATCCCTGCGCTCACAAGAAATTAGATAACAACCTGTGGGGTACACGTTTTGTTGTTGCCTCTTGAAAAAGTGAAAAATGTGTCGCTAAATCAACATTTTTGTGAAAAAAATGAAAATTTCAATATGGCAACCTAAGCTTATCAAATTCTGTGAAGTATTCGTGGATTCAAAATGCTCAATATACACCTAGATTAAAGCCTTGAGGGGTCTTATTTCCAGAATGGGGTCACTTGTGGGGGACCTCCACTGCTTAGGCACCTCAGGGGCTCTCCTAATGCAACATGGCGTCCGCTATTGATTCCAGCCAATTTTGCAGTCAAACTGCACTCCTTCTCTTCTGAGCCCTGTAGTGTGCCTAAACAGTTGATTTCCACCACATACAAGATATCAACAAACTCAGGAGAAATTGCGCAATAAATTTCATGGTGATTTTTTTCCTGTTACCCTTGTGAAAAAAAAAGCTACCTGGTTGAAGTAACAATTTTGTGGTAAAATTTTATTTTTTTATTTTCATGGCTCAACGTTATAAACTTCTGTAAAGCACCTGGAGGTTCAGGGTACTCACCAAACATCAAGATAAATTCCTTGAGGGGCCTAGTTTCCAATATGGGGTCACTTGTGGTGTTTTTTTGCTGTTTACGTACCTTAGGGGTCCTCCAAATGCGACATGGTGCCTGCAATCTTTTTCAGCCAAATTTCCTTTCCAAAATTCAAATATTGCTCCTTCCGTTCCAAGCCCTCCCATTTCTCCAAACAAAGGTTTCAGACCACAAGTGAGGTATCACCGCGCTCATAAAAAAGTGGGTAACAAACGTTGGGGTCAAATTTTTGGAATTACCTCTTGAAAAAGTGAAAAAATTGATGCTAAAGCAACATTTTTGAGAAAAAAATGAAAATTTTCAATGTGACAACGTAACGTTATCAAAATCTGTGAAGTACTTGTGGATCCAAAATGCTCACTATACCCCTAGATAGAAGCCTTAAGGGGTCTAGTTTCCAAAATGGCGTCACTTGTGAGGGATTTCTGCTGTTTAGGTACCTTAGCGGACCTGTAAATGCAACATGGTGCCCGCAATCTATTTCAGCCAAATTTGCTTTCCAAAATTCAAATATTGCTCCTTCTGTTCCGAGCCCTCCCATTTGTCCAAACAAAGGTTTCTGACCACATGTGGGGTATTGGCGCGTTCATAAGAAAGTGGGTAACAAGTTTTGGGGTTCATTTTGTTGTGTTATTTCTTCTAAAAGTGAATAAATTTGGGGTAGAGCAACATTTTAGGTAAAATTTTATTTTTTGCTTTTTTCATTCCACTTTGCTTTAGTTCCTGTGAAGCACCTGAAGGGTTAATAAACTTCTTGGATATGGTTTTGAGTACTTTGAGGGGTGCTGTTTTGAGAATGGTGTCACTTTTAGGTATTTTCTGTCACTTAGGCCTCTCAAAGTCACTTCAAATGTGATATGGTTCCCTAAAAAAATGGTTTTGTGAATTTTGTTGAAAAAATGGGAAATTGCAGATGAACTTTGACCCCTTCTAACTTCCTAACCCCAAAACATTTTGTTTCAGAAATTGCGCTAATGTAAAGTAGACATGTGGGAAATGTTATTTATTAACTGTTTTGTGTGACATAACTCTCTGGGTTAAGGGCATAAAAATTAAAAGTTTGAAAATTGCAAAATTTTCATCAAATTTCCGATTTTTTCACAAATAAAAGCAAAAAATATCGTTCTAAATTGATAACTATCATGAAGTACAATATGTCACGAAAAAACAATGTCAGAATCACCGGGATCCGTTGAAGCGTTCCAGAGTTATGACCTCATAAAGTGACACTGGTCAGAATTGCAAAAAATGGCCTGGGCATTAAGGACAAAACTGGCTTCGTCCTTAAGGGGTTAAATCTCTGTTGTTGTTACTGCTCGGCCTACCCCGAAACGCCATCCAATTCCCTCCCTCCCCCCTCCCCCTCCCTAGTTGCTTCCTTGCAACCATCCATGGTTCTCCCCCTCTCCCCCACCTCTCTCTCCCCTCCCTTTTCTTATCTTCCTTTCTTACTCTCTGGTTCTGGTTGTTTGGATCCCTCATTTTGAGGATTAAAGAGTAAATTGGTAGGTTGACTCTATACGTATTGGGTATTGATTAACCTAAAAAAGTTGCAACTTGCATCAGACATGATTGGTAGTGGTGTGACAGGAAATGTGAATCATAATCAAAGGTGATACTACCACATGTTACAGCGTTGTTTTCTTTGTGTATTATTGCCAATGATACCTGAATTTCTCCTTTTTGTAATGTAACTTCCTACAATAAAAATTGATTGGATTAAAAAAAGATAAGGGGGACACTGCGCTTATGCCCTCTGTCAGGCACACTCGCTGTGGAAGCATAGACCGGACAGTGCGACAGTAGCCACAACTCAGAATGGATACTTAGGCATCCATTCACTTTTCTTTTTTTTCTTTTTTTCCTTTTTTTTTTTTTTTTTACACTGGTGGCTGTCATAGAAAAAAAATAAATGAACAATGCATAATAGTGCAGACAATCCATCTGCTAAAATATAAATTATTCCATTTATTTAGTCTTTTAAAGGCATTCTCAAGCTTAAAATCAAGAGACACATAAGTGTAGCCTGACCCTGGGTTTCGCCGTCACTGGCTTCTTCAAGACTCCATGATTTACACTATTGTGCGGGTTCACTCAGCAATTGAAAATCACTACAGGTGTATGTGGGGGATGGGAAGTCTGTTTGCTATGTGCACCTTGGTGGGATATACCTGCTGAGAGAAGGGAACCATGAACACATCACCAGAACTTTCCTCTGTGAAAAAAGGGTGATGTACAGGTTTTTTGTTTTTTTTTTTGTTTGGAGGCTAAAATGGATGATTCCTATTGACCTTACTCTGGAGGAGCTCTGATGTAGCCATTATGGACTTATTTGGAAAATTTGCTGACTTTCATCTACTACGCTTAAAATAACGAAGACTAATTTACTTGTAATGTTTATAAGCATGCTGATTTTTATTTCATTTTTTGTTTTCCTCTTTTTATTTTCTATTTATGGCATACTGTAATAATGGAAGCTGTGACCAACTGTAGAGGGACATTTATTAATAATAATATTATCACATGCCCATTTTCTGAATGTTCATTTGTGTTTGGTTGACCTCATGGACGACAATAGTGTAAGTATAATAATACAACAAATCACCGAATTATTTGTGGCCGTCCTGTGTTTCCATTGATGGGATAGAGATGTGAAGAGCTCAACCACCTGATCAATGCCTGAAAACCAGGTACTCTGCAGATCACACTTTCAACAGATATCTCCTTTTCGTCACCTCCTTTCCCATTCATTTGTCAGGAACAGGTTTATGGTTAAAAAAAAGGTGTAAAGCAAGCCGTTCTGGCCATCTTATGCAACCTCTTCTTCAGGAAATCTGCTCCAAAGCTGCCTGGAAAAAGCGCTTGATAAATGAATTGAATAGGAAAAAATTGAATTGAAAAAGGATAAAAGCCTCAACACATTAAGAGAAAGTCATTAACATTGCAATGCATAGGTCCTATGCATTGCAATGTTAATGACTTTCTCTTAATGTGTTGAGGCTTTTATCCTTTTTAAAAAATGGCAAAGAAACAACCATAAAGCTGCATAAATAAACGCTTCAGGGCAAGTTTTTTTCCTGTAATACCTGGCAGGTTGTGCACGTACCCTAACATCACTCCATTACAGTCCCGTTACGATTACAGAACCTGTCCGGCCAGAATCATTGACTGCAGCATTTCATAGAAACATACTTTGTAAGGCGGTTTTCATGTATTTGTTCTTGTTTTTTTTTCCCCAAAGATAGCACACATACCAATTATAGTCTATGGGGCTGCTCACATGTTCGTGTTCTTAGTGGACAAAAATAAATAGGTGACCTCTTTTTATCCAATTCCCGGATCAAACTCGCCCGTGCCACTCAATAGGTCTGTATCTGTGACACAAAATACAGAACATTGATACAATCTTTGTGCCATCAGCTTTTCTTAGGTTGGAGAAGGAAATATGAATGATATATCCATAATTTGGGAAATATTGTGCTTCTAGGGGTTGCCTGCTACAAACACTTCTGTAATTTTAGTCATAGATGCCAATATGCTCTCAATTTTAGAATAATCCATGGATATATCTATAGAAACATAAAAAAAAAAAACAGTTCTTGTCATTTGTTCTCCCTGCAGCTGCAGAGTCCTTCTGTCACAAAGTTATGCCCCCCCCCTATAAGAAAGATGCAAACTTTTCCCATCAAGCAATTGGGCATAAACCACAGAACGTTTGTCATAAAGCAGAAAAAGCAAACGTCCACAGAGAAGTTCTATGGGACTGTCCCAAGTCCACCAAGGGAAAATTGTCATCCTTTTTACTGGGCATCATTTTGTAATAGGGACACGGGGGAAAAAGAAAACTTCCAGAATCCGTTAAACAGCTCCAATGAGACTGGATTCTGTGGAAAGGTGATCCATGTATTTGATGGTTAAACTAACACCTCCAGAGGATACACCCACATATAACACATGCTATAGCACAAAGGTTGCAATGGAAACTACCATGAATGAAACAAACTGATTTTGATGTAAATTTTAGTGTATAACATGCTACACACTTTCTGCAGTAAGGACTGACATGGAGAAAATTGAGAATCTGCAGTACAGGTAAATTTATGCTATGGATTTTTTCTGCACTTGATAAAATCTCATCAAATGTTCTGCTCCTGTAACAGTAGACTGTCAATCTAAATTCTAAAGGGGGCTTTACACGCAACGGCATTGCTAACGAGCGTTGGGGTCATGGAATTCGTGACGCACATCCGACCTCGTTAGCGACGTCAGTGCGAGTGAAACGTACGAACGACCGCTAATGATCAAAATTGCCTAATCGTTGACACGTTCTAATCCCAAATATTGTTGCAGGACGCAGGTTGTTCGTCGTTCCTGAGGCAGCACACATCGCTACGTGTGACACCCCAGGAACGACGAACAACACCGTACCTGCGTCCTCCAGCAACAAGCTGGGCGTGACTTTCCTACGGCTTCTCTCCGTCCCTCCGCTTCAATTGGACGCCTGCTATGTGATGTTGCTGTGACGCCGCACGAACCGCCCCCTTAGAAAGGAGGCGGTTTGCCGGCCACAGCGACGTCGCTAGGCAGGTATTTATGTGATGGGTCCGAGTGATGTTGTGCGCCAAGGGCAGCAATTTGCCGGTGACGCACAACCGATGGGGGCGGGTGCGATCACTAGCCATGTCGCAGCGTGTAAAGCGGCCTTTACTCTCCAAAACTCCTAGAATTAGAAGAAATTCAGTGCAAACCGTCTGGCATCAGAGTTCAATAATGGGGTGAGAAAAGGGAATGTGTTCACTGTGCATGTACATTTTTTCGGGGTCTCTAGCATTGCAGATCAATTTTTTCAATGTATCAGTCACCTTCATAGGGGTACATAGATGGTGATGATAGAGGCTCCCGGCTGGCTGCCACGGTAATCCCACTAGTACCCTATAACTGTGTTGGGGAACAGTGCAACTTAAATGAGACGCCCCAAGGATGGAGCCACTTAACCCTAGAACGCATACCTGGGGCCTCGCAGGCCTGCTAGGTCATTTGTTTTCTATGGTAGATTGAATTGCTTGCGCGCTCTAGGGTTAAATATCACTGTCAGAGAATGCTGCTGTAACAGACAGGCACTTGTTATTTCAAGTTGGTGTAAATCAATTTGCACGCCTCAGTCCATCGTCTACAACATTGGTCGATGGCTGCTGGAGCGACAGCTGCCTCTTTACTGACCACACTAATGGCTCTTCTAATTAGCAAACAGGACACAAAGCCACATATGCATCACCTTGCATCAATGACGTTGCCCCAGGTTGGCTAATGAAAAGGAGAGCCGCAAATGCTGTCAGGTAAGTGGTGGCTCTCCTGCTCCCAGTCCAATAACCACAGATCGCTGTTGTGGCCGATACACTGGGCTATGAGAGTTTTGCATCACACTAAGCTGAGACGCTGATCATACTGATCAGAGTTTGATCCAGGTGTCATTAGCACAATCATCCTGATTTTCTTGCATGAGCAAATCTACAGCTGTCTGACCGCAGCCTAAGGCTATGTGGCCACAGGACCTGCGGATTTATCTGTATTTTCCAGATAAATCCGCAGGTTTACGCAAGTACAGACACTCTCTGTGTTACCCTATGGGATTTGGGGAGTGCTGTATCAGTGGTGTGGTATGTGCGGCTGCTGAAAACGCTGCGGATTTCCCGCAGCTGAACGTAATTGCATGTCAATTATTCATGTGGAAATATCTGCGGAAGTCCCACCTTTCCACTATGGAGATAGAGGGCGGGGATTCCGCAGGTATCACTGCACTTGTCCCGCAGGTTTACCGCAACAAAAATGCTTGAATCCTGCAGCAATGGCTAGCTGCGGATTCCGGGGAGCAGTTGCGGTAAACCTGTGGACAAACCTGCAGTAAAGTCCGCAGGTACGTTGTCCCGTGGACACAGCCTTTGGCTGGAGTCACACTTGTGTCTGATTTGTACAAGGATCACCACATCTCATCCTCTGACACAGCCGATCTCCGGAAAGGAACGTGCAGCTGAATGTATTGCTATGCAGCTGACCTGCCCCTGCCAGGAGAGAAGGTAGCCAGTCTGGGCAATGCGATCCGAGTCTCAGAGAAGTGTAATTGCAGCCTAATAAGTCCTTTTACAGATATCCGTGAGTCGCATATGTGTTTTATAGGGGTTTTTTTTTTACAGATCAAAGATGTTCATTATAATCTATGGGGCTATTCAAATGGCTGTGTTTTTTTGTGGATTGACTCTTAGAAATCCGTCATGAAAATTTTAATTTGAGTCATTTCCCATACAGGTATATGACAATCACAGTCAGCATCAATGTACAGTCCATGAATAACACTAATGTATAGGAGAAGCTTTGTCGTTTATTTTTTCATGGGTGTGTGGAGAAAAAAAAAATTGGCACGCAGACAATGTGTGTGACGTGATTTTTTTTTTTCTTGCACCTATAGACTTGCGTTGGCGAGGTCTCAGCCATTTTACTCTCTTATCACACAAAGTTCCTAGCCAGAGCTCTCCTGGCAACCAATAAAATAAAAAATATACAGTATATACACCGTAGATATCATTACTGAAAATGTTGGCCCCGTTGAAAATAAAGCATTTCTCACCAAAAAATTGCAATTACACACCTTGTCGACCAGAACACCACAAAAAAACATGAGAAAAAAGGCAAATTGGACTTAATATCACACAAAACAACAAAAATTGTCTGAACAAAGTTGTTGGCACCCTCAACTTAATATTTGTTTGCACAGACTTTGGAATAAATAACTGCAATCAATCACTACCTATAATCATCAACAAGCATCTTACACCTAAACTGGAATTGTGGACCATTCTTTTATGTAAACTGCTCCAGGTCTCTCATATTCGAAAAGTGTCTTCTAATGGGATTCAGATCTGGACTCACTGCTGCTAATACAGAACTTTCCAGTGTGTCCATCCATTTCTGGATGCTTTTCGAAGTATGTTTGGGGTTATTGTCCTGCTGGAAACCCATGACCTAGGGTGTAAACCCATCTTTCTGACACTGGGCACTACATTGTAACCTAAAATCCTTTGGTAATCTTCAAATATCATGATGCCTTACATGGTCAAGGCACCCAGTGCCAGAGGCAACAAAAGAACCCCAAAACATATTTGAAACTTCACCCAGGGGCGTAACCATCGTGGTCATGACCGGGCACAGGGATCCGAAGGGCTCGTAAACCCCAGCGCCTGCTTCAGCTGGATGTGCATCCAAGGCGCACATCTAGCTCTGCATGCCTTTGTGTGGACCCCTTGTTCTGAGGAAAAAATTCAGACGTAAACTACCCCATAAACTGTCATACGAGTGCTATCCGGGAAAGAAAAGGGATGCCACTTATACATGAAAATCCAAATTCAGAATGAGCCCCTTACTCTTGATAGGTGAAATACATCACAGAGCAAAAGTATTGCAATCTATGGCATCCGTGGTATAGTCTCGGCTTCTCAAACTAAAATGTAGACGACGAGTCCAAACCACAATTCTTTCTCTTTATTAAAGTTCAAAATATAGCAAAGGGAAAGTGTTGCATAACCAAAAATATACCCCTTAAAAATCAAATTTTTTTCAATTTACTTTAAAATATCCAAAAACCACAGTGCAAAGAAAAAGGGAGGAGGGTAAAAGTCACACCCTATTAGATACACCTCCCTCCTGTCCACTACCTAACCGCGGAGGTCGGCACCCTAATTCTAATTTGATACGAAAATGGCGCCACCACTCACCGACGGCTATCCCTAAGGATTCGCTATCTCGCCCTTACAAAAGTCATGAAAAGTGAAAAATATGGGCAAAGTATATAAATAGTAGACAGAATGTTTAGGACACATATGTACTTAGGTTGGAGAGGGATCGCAATATACGTAGATCCCTTCTATCCTCTGTGTAATGAGTGGGATAGCACCCTAATAGTGCATAATATGGTGCCCCCCCACTATACTGACTAGCCTTGGGTTTCTCGCTACACCCTAAAGATAAAGAAGGGGTGCCTATACTATAGCAAACCAGGTGCACAGAATCATATTCAATCAAAAATGCATAGCCACAATACTAGCATAAAGGTGTATGCGCTTGATAAAGTGCATAATGCATATACTCCGAAAGTAAAGTGCCAGTGCAATATAAAGTGCAAAACCCTTACTCAAAGTATAGCTTACTATCATAAACCGTGCAGATGCTTGATAAAGTGCATATGTTCAACAAACAGGCCCTGAATAAGGTGCTAATGCATTATAAAGTGCAACCAGATTTTTGGGCAACCAATTAATAGGTAGTCAAAATAGTCAGAAATAGACACTTATCATGCAAAGGCCATATGTGCGTCCCAGAGATGCCTCAGAAATGCCTCGACGCGTTTCTCCCAAAAAGGGTCATCAGGAGGCCAGATGTCAGCAGGATAGCATGATATGTAGATACTGGCACTTTACTTGCTGAGTATATGCATTATGCACTTTAACAAGCGCATACACCTTTATGCTAGTATTGTGGCTATCTACTACACTTGCAAACTTCTAACAGAACTTGAAAACTCATCTGTTCAGAGACGCCTATAACCTTCAATGACCTCACTGCTTCATCACCACCACCACAGCTGCCGCCCCACCACCGTGCGGAGCTGCCGCCCCACCACCGTGCGGAGCTGCCGCCCCACCACCGTGCGGACCTGCCGCCCCACCACCGTGCGAAGCTGCCGCCCCACCACCGTGCGAAGCTGCCGTCCCACCACCGTGCGGAGCTGCCGCCCAACCTACACCTCACCTACTGTCTCCTCCCCAAAATCCTTTAGAATATAAGCCCGCAAGGGCAGGACCCTCTTCCCTCTGTACTAGTCTGTCTATTGTAAGTTGTATATGTATTCTGTATGTAACCCCCTTCTCATGTACAGCACCATGGAATCAATGGTGCTCTAGAAATAAATAATAATAATAATAATAATGCATTTTTGATAGAATGTGATTCTGTGCACCTGGTTTGCTATAGTAAGTACATATATGTTGTCCTAAACATTCTGTCTACTATTTATATGCTATGCCCATATTTTTCACTTTTCATGACTTTTGTGGGAATCCTTAGGGATAGCCATTGGTGAGTGGTGGCGCCATTTTCGTATCAAATTAGGGTGCTGACCTCCGCGGTTAGGTAGTGGACAGGAGGGAGGTGTATCTAATAGGGTTTGAATTTTACCCTCCTCCCTTTTTCTTTGCACTGTGGTTTTTGGATATTTTAAAGTAAATTGAATAAAGTTTGATTTTTAAGGGGTATATTTTTTGGTTTCTTTATTAAAGTTCCTCATGTTTAAAAAAGGAAAGCAAAGTATAGTACACATAAGTGGTGCGGCCGTGTGCATAACAAGACGAGCGCTGAATCATTAAGCTTAGCTTTTTTTTTCTTGCCTTGCATAAAACGGAATGACAAGAAATCAAAAGGTTTTATGCGTCCAGCAAAGTTTCAGTTGAATTGTGACCTCATCCCGGAGAAGAGAAAGCACCACATTTTATAGAAAAATATAAAGGTCATTGTTGTGTCCCATGAATGGGAACAACCTGTTGTATATAATTCTTGCATTGCATATTTTTCCTCCTATCAGGAAATTCCTTTATTGTTACTAGGTAGATTAGACTGTATGAAGTTTGTCCCTATGTACCTCCCTTAGTTGGCTTCTGTATAGAATGCTCCTCCCTTCTCCTTCAGTTAGTCTAGAGAAATCATTGCTGAAGAGACATGTCTGCAACCCTGTACAGATTATTCCTTTTCACCTGCATTTACTTTGTACTTAATACAAGATTCTAGAAGAAAACTACAGCGTTTCTCCTTGTCTTCCTACAAGTCATCGTTGTGCTGAGTTAACACTATCTGTGGAAGCCGTAGAGTGAGTAAAATCATACAATTATCTAAGGGACTGATAATTAGAGCGGTTGGATTCACTGCTATGAGGAAGAGACAGAATAGTGAAAAGGATTAGCTGTGACCGGGATTAGTATACATATATCAGTAAATAACCTGTTTCCAGGAGTGCTATACTGCATACAATACAGAGAAAGGATTACCCCAAGGGGCTGATAACAAGCCACAGCATAAAACTTTATAGCAGCTTCAGACAAAGTGCCCTGTAAAGTATTAACCTGTTATCAGAACTGTGTGCAGCTATAAACCAAGAATCCCCCATAAGCTAATTGTAAATTGCAGCCAGAGACTCAGTAAATACATCCTGCAAAACAGACTGCTGGCTGCAGAGATTGCAACATTGTATTGATCTCCATGACAACCAGTGCAGAGCAGCATTCACTCTTCCTGATGGAGGCAAAGAGAACTATCTCACTACCTGCTTTAAAGCAACAAGAGGAAGACATGGTCTCACACTCAAATTACAGTGAAAGATCTAAGCGGCTGACCAAACCAACATGGAAGGTTAAAGAGAACCTAGAAACAGCCAGAAGTGAACTGTTTACCCATACAGCATTATTGTGGCAAAGAGTGCAAAAACAAGTGACTGTTTTATCTGTGCCCGGTGCTCATGAGCTACCATCAGAGGGAGCCCTGGAACAACTGTACTCAGCATACCAGTCCTACAAAGAGATTTGTAAAAAATATTCCTCTACCCTGCTGAGATCAAATACGTCTGAGTCTCAAAAAGAACTACAGGACTTCCAACAGCTTAATGCTGAACGAGACCGCACCGTGCGCGACATTGTGAGCGAGACTGAAGCAAAAATTGCGCAAATGTCAGGAGCGGCATCTTACAAATCCAGGTCCATTAAGAGCTCAAGGCACTCACTCAAATCAGGCTCATCAAAGTACTCAACCCTCAGCGAGCAGCTCATAAAGGCGCGCGCTGAAGCAGAAACAACAAAAGTACACGCCATCTTCGCCCAGAGAGAAGCAGAGATGAAAGCAGAATCTGCACGCAAGGAAGCTGAGATTAAAGCAGAATCTGCACGCAAGGAAGCAGAGATTAAAGCAGAATCTGCACGCAAGGAAGCAGAATCTGCACGCAGAGAAGCAGAGATGAAAGCAGAATCTGCACGCAAGGAAGCAGAAATTGAAGCCCTTCAGAAGGAATGTGAACATGTGGCGGCCATGGCAAGGCTAAAGGTCTTTGAGCAAGCTCTGGGTGGGAGCCAAGAAGGCAGCGCCAGTTTGTGTGATCTCGACACAGAAGACTCACTTAAGCGTACAAGAGATTACGTGCTGAGCCAAGCCGACGAACCGCCAACTACCATCAACATTCCCGTCAGTGCTAACACTTCTCCAGAGCCTCAAGACACTGATCCACCTACAGCTTCCAGCCTTCCAGGTCAGTCCAATGCACCTCAGACTTTTAAGCCTGAACCAGCTTCATATTCCAATGCACAGCCACACCCTGCTCATCAGCAACCTCGGTATGCCCATGTCTACATGCAACCTAACATGCCGGCAAGGCGCTACACTCCCAACAACTGTGTAGTTCCAGGCCCGCATACAACAGAGACTGTACACACCAAACCGGCGGTCACTGGTCTAAACGCCTACGCCACTCCGTACTTTCCCATGTTCCCGAACCAAGAAGCTACGAATCACGCAACCAGCACCACGCAGTCAACAAATGTGCCCCAAACGTCGCAAAGATCAGACATGTCCGACTTTGCAAGGTACATGATCCGCCGAGAACTCACCAACACCGGTCTCACAAAGTATGACGACCAGCCTGAAAACTACAGAGGGTGGAAGTGTGCCTTCAAAACCGCAACGCGTGACCTCGGCATTACAGCTGCTGAAGAGCTGGACTTGCTAATCAGGTGGCTAGGGCCACGGTCTACTGAGAGAATCAAGAGACTCAGATCCGTTTACATCAGCGACCCAACAACTGGTCTCGCAACTGCATGGGACAGGCTAGAGAAAGGCTTCGGTAGTCCTGAAGCAATTGAAGATGCATTGCTGAAACAACTATATGACCTTCCCAAAATATCTAGCAAGGATGCTTCAAAGTACCAGGAACTCAGCGACCTGCTGTCCGAGCTCCAGCTGGCCAAAACAGACACACACCTACCTGGCCTCAGCTACCTGGACACCGCTCGTGGGGTGAAACCCATAGTCGCCAAGTTACCTTACAACGTGCAGGAAAGGTGGACCACGGTAGGAACAAACTATAAAAGGAGCACCAAGTGTCCTTCCCTCCATTCTCCTACTTCTGTGAGTTCATCAACGGCATCGCGGAACGTAAGGCAGACCCCAGCTTCACCTGTGGAGAACCAATCGGCTCCACTTCACCAGCTCCCGGATATGAGAGCCCTCATCAAAATGACAGAAAATGTAGGGGCCCAGTATCAGTCAAAAAGACCGATGTTCTACCACCTACACCAACGTCAGCACCAGACAAGGGCAATGAAGGCGGGAAGGCGGAAAATCCAAACCGCCAGTGTCCAATTCACAATCTGCCACACCCCCTGAAGAAGTGCATTGGCTTCAGGAAGAAACCCCTTCAAGAACGAAAGGAACTCTTGAAAGGGTTTGGGGTATGTTTTAGGTGTTGTGCCTCTACAGAACACCTTGCCAAGGACTGTAAGGTTACAATTAAGTGCATGGAGTGCGACAGCACGGATCACGTACAAGCGCTCCACCCATCTCAGCCTGATCCTGCACCTACAACTTCTCCTACCACAAGTCATGGCGGGGAGAGTACAAGCCAAGCTGCAAACCACCTCACAGTATCCTCCTCATGCACCGCAGTCTGCGGAGAAGATCTCTGGGACAAGTCTTGCGCGAAAATATGCCTAGTAAGGGTATATCCCAAAGGTCACCCAGAAAGGGCCGTGAAGGTGTACAGCATCCTGGACGACCAGAGTAACAGGTCACTTGCCAGGTCTGAACTCTTCGACTTGTTCGGCTTAAAAGGAAATGCCTACCCTTATACACTAGGTACTTGCAGCGGCATCTCAGAAGCTTGCGGAAGAAGAGCCAGTGGTCTCGTGGTAACATCTCTTGAAAATACCGTAGAGATACCTCTACCGACACTCGTCGAGTGCAACCAGATACCGGCTAACCGGGAAGAGATTCCAACACCAGAGGCAGCTCTTCACCACCCTCACCTGAGAACTATCGCCAGCAAGATCCCACTTCTTGATCATAGTGCAAAAATCCTCATTCTGATTGGAAGGGACATCCTCCGGCTACACAAAGTACGCCAACACATCAACGGGCCACACGATGCGCCATTCGCTCAGCGCTACGACCTAGGCTGGGTGATCATAGGAAATGTCTGCGTAGGCAAAGTGAAGAGTCCCGACGCAATCTCCTCCTACAAGACGCACATCCTCCCAAACGGTCGAAGCACTCACTTTCAACCATGTCCGCATCACTACGGGGTGAAAGAGAGGCTGAGCGACACCAGTTGGCGACAGCAGCCTCCCGACTGCGCGGACGCATACTATCTCTGGGATGACGACTTCGGGTCAACAGTGTTTGAGTCTACAAATGAAGACAACAAGTTGGCACTGACGAGAGAAGACAAGGAATTCATAAAGATTATGGATAAAGAGTTCTCTCAAAATGACTCTAACAGTTGGGTAGCCCCATTACCCTTTCGGTCTCCAAGGCCAAGGTTGCCAAACAACTCCCAGCAAGCAACCGCAAGGTCCTCCTCTCTAAAACGCACTTTGGAAAGACAACCAGGGATGGAGAAATGCTTTGTCGAGATTACGCAAAACATCCTCGACAGAGATCATGCTGAACAGTGGCACCACATTCCCACCGAACAAAATCCAGCTGACCGAGGAACGAGACTCATTGCTGCATCCAAACTCGGCGACAACATGTGGCCGACACCTCCAAGTATCTTATACGAGGAGATCTGCGATAACTACGCCGGCAACATGTACGAGCTGGTGGAACCAGAATCTGACAAGGAAATGAGACCGGTCGTCTCCGCTCGCTACACTTCAGTACCATCAAAACAGAAGTTGAGACCTCATCGCTTCAAGCGCTTCACAAGTTGGTCATCTGCGGTATGAGCCGTAGCTCGTCTTATTCACGTCGCTCACTGTTTCACCAACTACAAGTCTTCAACGTGCCACGGCTGGCACATGTGTGTGATTCGTCCAGTCACCGAACTCGTGCTACTTTTACCAAAGGAGGACGTTACATGAACTAACTTTGTCGTTGGACACTGCCACGGCGGGGAGCGTACCTTTCCTTACCCCTGCTGTACGGAGACACAACTGTCCGTGTCCAATTGAACCTTGAACTTTTCCTTTGGATTAAAACTTTTCCGTTGGATTATTGGGTTGGAGGAAGAGTTGGCATGTTTGCGGCTTCTCCAATCTGAAGATGGGTTTGTTGAACTTGAATTCATGTTTAACATTTTTCTACTTTTTCATTTTTTACGCAAGGACAATGCGTCATCAACAAAGCATGGACTTCAATTCAGTGCATTACGTTGCATTTTTTGTGTTGTCTCTTATCTCGTTACAGGTTTCGTGACATCGAGGGACAGGATCGACTCCTTACGTCGTAGAAGGACTTGTGAAATCATATGATTTCAGACGGGGAGTGTTGTGTCCCATGAATGGGAACAACCTGTTGTATATAATTCTTGCATTGCATATTTTTCCTCCTATCAGGAAATTCCTTTATTGTTACTAGGTAGATTAGACTGTATGAAGTTTGTCCCTATGTACCTCCCTTAGTTGGCTTCTGTATAGAATGCTCCTCCCTTCTCCTTCAGTTAGTCTAGAGAAATCATTGCTGAAGAGACATGTCTGCAACCCTGTACAGATTATTCCTTTTCACCTGCATTTACTTTGTACTTAATACAAGATTCTAGAAGAAAACTACAGCGTTTCTCCTTGTCTTCCTACAAGTCATCGTTGTGCTGAGTTAACACTATCTGTGGAAGCCGTAGAGTGAGTAAGGGGTGCTTCACACACAGCGAGCTCGCTGCCGAGATCGCTGCTGAGTCACGCTTTTTGTGACGCAGCAGTGACCTCATTAGCGATCTCGCTGTGTGTGACACTGAGCAGCGATCTGGCCCCTGCTGCGAGATCGCTGCTCGTTACACACAGCCCTGGTTCGTTTTCTTCAAAGGCGCTCTCCCGCTGTGACACACAGATCGCTGTGTGTGACAGCGAGAGAGCGACAAATGAAGCGAGCAGGGAGCAGGAGCCGGCGTCTGACAGCTGAGGTAAGCTGTATCCAAGATAAACATCGGGTAACCAAGGTGGTTACCCGATATTTACCTTAGTTACCAGCCTCCGCAGCTCTCACGCTGCCTGTGCTGCCGGCTCCGGCTCTCTGCACATGTAGCTGCATTACACATCGGGTTAATTAACCCGATGTGTACAGCAGCTAGGAGAGCAAGGAGCCAGCGCTCAGTGTGCGCGGCTCCCTGCACACACAGCTAAGCGGTGTGCGCTGGTAACTAATGTAAACATCGGGTAACCATACCCGATGTTTACCTTAGTTACCAGTGTCCGCAGCTTCCAGACGGCGGCTCCGTGCAAGCGCAGCGTCGCTTGCACGTCGCTGCTGGCTGGGGGCTGTTCACTGGTCGCTGGTGAGATCTGCCTGTTTGACAGCTCACCAGCGACCATGTAGCGATGCAGCAGCGATCCTGACCAGGTCAGATCGCTGGTCGGATCGCTGCTGCATCGCTAAGTGAGAAGGTACCCTTAATCATACAGTTATCTAAGGGACTGATAATTAGAGCGGTTTGATTCACAGCTACAAGGAAGAGACAGAATAGTCATGGCTCCAAGAATCCGGCCACCTAACATGACTGATTTATTGTTCAGAAGTAGTAAAACGTACAAGTATAAGGCGGAGGCTACACGGCGGCTCTGGCCACGACACGAGTCCGCTAGGTATCACGGTCCAAGAAATGTGAACGCAGTCAAATTATGATCCGAGGGAATGGCGACCATGACAAGCCGCTGTTGTCCTCTTGTGACTCGGGGGCAGAGACCACATTCAGTAAACTTGTGTAATGCCGCAATGTAGAAGTAACAAGAAGCAAACTTGTGTCGTGGCCAACGCCGCAGTGTGACCTCAGCCCACGTGTGAATGCAGCCCACGTGTGACCGCAGCCGACGTGTGACCGCAGCCCACGTGTGACCGCAGCCGACGTGTGACCGCAGCCCACGTGTGGCGCTGGAATAATTAGTGAGCGAATCCTTTGTGACTCACGTTCTCAACAAGTTCTGGTTCTACTGAGTGATGATATTCTGGAGCCGGTTTCTAATTGAACAGTATTGTTCTTCTTAGGACCTTAGGTCTTGTTCACACGCTGCGTTTTACAGGACCAGCATAGTCACACGCTGCGTTTTACAGGAACAGCATAATCACACGCTGCGTTTTACAGGACCAGCATAGTCACACGCTGCGTTTTACAGGACCAGCATAGTCACACGCTGCGTTTTACAGAACGAGCATAGTCACACGCGTTTTACAGGACCAGCATAGTCACACGCTGCGTTTTACAGGACCAGCATAGTCACACGCTGCGTTTTACAGGACCAGCATAGTCACACGCTGCGTTTTACAGGACCAGCATAGTCACACGCTGCGTTTTACAGAACGAGCATAGTCACACGCGTTTTACAGGACCAGCATAGTCACACGCTGCGTTTTACAGGACCAGCATAGTCACACGCTGCGTTTTACAGGACCAGCATAGTCACACGCTGTGTTTTACAGGACCAGCATAGTCACACGCTGCGTTTTACAGGACCAGCATAGTCACACGCTGCGTTTTACAGGAACAGCATAGTCACACGCTGCGTTTTACAGGACCAGCATAGTCACACGCTGCGTTTTACAGAACGAGCATAGTCACACGCGTTTTACAGGACCAGCATAGTCACACGCTGCGTTTTACAGGACCAGCATAGTCACACGCTGCGTTTTACAGGACCAGCATAGTCACACGCTGCGTTTTACAGGACCAGCATAGTCACACGCTGCGTTTGACAGGACCAGCATAGTCGCACGCTGCGTTTGACAGGACCAGCATAGTCACACGCTGCGTTTTACAGGACCAGCATAGTCACACGCTGCGTTTGACAGGACCAGCATAGTCGCACGCTGCGTTTGACAGGACCAGCATAGTCACACGCTGCGTTTTACAGGACCAGCATAGTCACACGCTGCGTTTGACAGGACCAGCATAGTCACGCGCTGCGTTTTACAGGACCAGCATAGTCACACGCTGCGTTTTACAGGACCAGCATAGTCACACGCTGCGTTTGACAGGACCAGCATAGTCGCACGCTGCGTTTGACAGGACCAGCATAGTCACACGCTGCGTTTTACAGGACCAGCATAGTCACACGCTGCGTTTGACAGGACCAGCATAGTCGCACGCTGCGTTTGACAGGACCAGCATAGTCACACGCTGCGTTTTACAGGACCAGCATAGTCACACGCTGCGTTTGACAGGACCAGCATAGTCACGCGCTGCGTTTTACAGGACCAGCATATATTGAATGACCTCAGGCTTGTGTTTCTCCTCGCAGATTCGTATCCGCAGAATGGCGATTGATTCAGTGTTATTTCAATCATTGTAAGGAATTGACGGGAAAAAAAACAAGAGAAATCCATCAACATTCCAAAACGCTTTTAATGCAGAAATGATACTTCATGTTCACTGTTTATTACAGCAATCCACATCCGCTGCTGTCAGTGTGAGCGGCTACAGTCAGGAAGCGCAATGTGTGTAGTGAATGGTGATGCATGACGGAGGCAGGGGTGTATAACGTCCGGCAGCGTGTAACCACGCCCCTTCTACGGCACCGATCATTTTTATAGGTCACCTGGCAGGGGGCGGGGCTGGTATTCTAATATCCTGTATAGCCTTGCACCTCCGTACTTATTCCTCTCTGTCTCCCGGTAACGGCTGCTCGTTCACTGCTCGCGGCACCGGTAGTCATCTTATCATTATATATCTCCGCACTCTGAGGTGGTTCCTGGAGTCGCCATAAGCTCACTTTGCCGGTGTCTCCGGGGCTATATAAGGCTGTGCGCGCGCCTGGAGTGACAGGCATTGTGAAGACCTGACGTCTAGGCCACGCACTGAGGACGTCAGTTCCTCCCGCAGCCTAGGGGAAAGTCCCCGGACCTCGGGCAGAAAGTGCCGTGTGCTCCTGAGCGCCCAATAATCCGGCCCTACTACTCACAATACGTCCGCCAAGAAGCTCCCGAGCCGAGCGGCCTGGGTGAGGGCGGGACCCTTCGTCAGCGCCATAGAAACGCAGGTAGCGCGGCCGCGGCCACGCCAACACAACGGGGCTCATTCTCAGAATGCCATTTTATGGCCGCCGACATTATTTTATCGGCATTATTCACAGGTTTGGACCCAGCAGTAATGTGTGATTAGGAAGGAAGTGTCCATTTATTATCACTACATTTATTATTACTCTCTGCACAGTGTATGGCTAAAAGGACGGACTCTTCAGGAGGCGGATCACAGTCCTACATTTCATGTTGTGGCTCAATTTTTCCTGAATTGTGACTACAGCAGTTAGGCTCAGGTGGAAGCTGCACAGCACAGCCGGCACCGGCGCTGCATGGAGGCGGCTCAGCTCCTTACACACAGAACATACAGTGGGCTCGCCGGACACAGCACTGCCCCTGAATGGAGACACCCTCCTCAAATTCTGAATGACTTTTCTATAAGTATTCAAACCACATCCATGTCCCTTTTCTTAACTCCTGTCTACTGTGTCTGACTAAAAAGATGGACACCGCACAAATGTGTTATGGCACACAAGCACGGGACACACATCAGACATGACACACAAGCGCAGCGCACACATCAGACATGACACACAAGCACGGGACACACATCAGACATGGCACACAAGCACAGCGCACACATCAGACATGGCACACAAGCACGGGACACACATCAGACATGACACACAAGCACGTGACACACATCAGACATGACACACAAGCACAGCGCACACATCAGACATGGCACACAAGCGCAGCGCACACATCAGACATGACACACAAGCACAGCACACACATCAGACCTGACACACAAGCACAGCGCACACATCAGATATGACACACAAGCACAGCACACACATCAGACCTGACACACTAGCACAGCGCACACATCAGACATGACACACAAGCACAGCACACATATCAGACCTGACACACAAGCACAGCGCACACATCAGATATGACACACAAGCACAGCACACGCATCAGACCTGACACACAAGCACAGCGCACACATCAGACATGGCACACAAGCACAGCACACATATCAGACATGACACACAAGCACAGCGCACACATCAGATATGACACACAAGCACCGCACACGAATCAGACCTGACACACAAGCACAGCGCACACATCAGATATGACACACAAGCACAGCACACACATCAGACCTGACACACTAGCACAGCGCACACATCAGACATGACACACAAGCACAGCGCACACATCAGATATGACACACAAGCACTACGCACATATCAGACATGGCACACAAGCAGAGCGCATACATCAGATACGACACACAAGCACAGCAGACACATCAGATATGGCGCACAAGCACAGCGCACACATCAGACATGGCACAGCGCACACATCAGACATGACACACAAGCACAGCACACACATGAGACATGGCACACAACCACAGAGCACACATCAGACATGACACAAGCACAGCGCACACATCAGACATGACACACAAGCACAGCGCACACATCAGATATGACACACAAGCACAGCGAACACATCAGACATGACATACAAGCGCAGCGCACACATCAGACATGGCACACAAGCACAGCGCATACATCAGTTACGACACACAAGCACTACGCACATATCAGACATGGCACACAAGCAGAGCGCATACATCAGATACGACACACAAGCACAGCAGACACATCAGATATGGCGCACAAGCACAGCGCACACATCAGACATGGCACAGCGCACACATCAGACATGACACACAAGCACAGCACACACATGAGACATGGCACACAACCACAGAGCACACATCAGACATGACACAAGCACAGCGCACACATCAGACATGACACATAAGCACAGCGCACACATCAGACATGACACACAAGCACAGAGCACACATCAGACATGACACACAAGCACAGCGCACACATCAGACATGACACACAAGCACAGCACACACATCAGACATGACACACAAGCATAGCATACGTATCTGACCTGACACACAAGCACAGCGCACACATCAGACCTGACACACAAGCACAGCGCACACATCAGATATGACACACAAGCACAGCACACGCATCAGACCTGACACACAAGCACAGCGCACTCATCAGACCTGACACACAAGCACAGCGCACACATCAGACATGGCACACAAGCACAGCACACATATCAGACATGACACACAAGCACAGCGCACACATCAGATATGACACACAAGCACCGCACACGCATCAGACCTGACACACAAGCACAGCGCACACATCAGATATGACACACAAGCACAGCACACACATCAGACATGACACACAAGCACAGCACACACATGAGACATGGCACACAACCACAGAGCACACATCAGACATGACACAAGCACAGCGCACACATCAGACATGACACACAAGCACAGCGCACACATCAGATATGACACACAAGCACAGCGCACACATCAGACATGACACATAAGCACAGCGCACACATCAGATATCACACACAAGCACAGCACACACATCAGACCTGACACACAAGCACAGCACACACATCAGACATGACACACAAACACAGCACACACATCAGACATGACACATAAGCACAGCGCACACATCAGATATGACACACAAGCACAGCACACACATCAGACATGGCGCACAAGCACAGCGCACACATCAGATATGACACACAAGCACAGCACACACATCAGGAATGACACAAGCGCAGCACACACATCAGACATGACACACAAGCACAGCACACACATCAGATATGACAAAAGCACAGCGCACACATCAGGAATGACAAGCGCAGCACACACATCAGACATGACACACAAGCACAGCGCACACATCAGATATGACACACAAGCACAGCGAACACATCAGACATGACATACAAGCGCAGCGCACACATCAGACATGGCACACAAGCACAGCGCATACATCAGTTACGACACACAAGCACTACGCACATATCAGACATGGCACACAAGCAGAGCGCATACATCAGATACGACACACAAGCACAGCACACACATCAGATATGACACAAGCACAGCAGACACATCAGATATGGCGCACAAGCACAGCGCACACATCAGACATGGCACAGCGCACACATCAGACATGACACACAAGCACAGCACACACATGAGACATGGCACACAACCACAGAGCACACATCAGACATGACACAAGCACAGCGCACACATCAGACATGACACATAAGCACAGCGCACACATCAGACATGACACACAAGCACAGAGCACACATCAGACATGACACACAAGCACAGCACACACATCAGACATGACACACAAGCATAGCATACGTATCAGACCTGACACACAAGCACAGCGCACACATCAGACCTGACACACAAGCACAGCGCACACATCAGATATGACACACAAGCACAGCACACGCATCAGACCTGACACACAAGCACAGCGCACACATCAGATATGACAAAAGCACAGCGCACACATCAGGAATGACAAGCGCAGCACACACATCAGACATGACACACAAGCACAGCGCACACATCAGATATGACACACAAGCACAGCGAACACATCAGACATGACACACAAGCGCAGCGCACACATCAGACATGGCACACAAGCACAGCGCATACATCAGTTACGACACACAAGCACTACGCACATATCAGACATGGCACACAAGCAGAGCGCATACATCAGATACGACACACAAGCACAGCACACACATCAGATATGACACAAGCACAGCAGACACATCAGATATGGCGCACAAGCACAGCGCACACATCAGACATGGCACAGCGCACACATCAGACATGACACACAAGCACAGCACACACATGAGACATGGCACACAACCACAGAGCACACATCAGACATGACACAAGCACAGCGCACACATCAGACATGACACACAAGCACAGCGCACACATCAGATATGACACACAAGCACAGCGCACACATCAGACATGGCACACAAGCACAGCACACATATCAGACATGACACACAAGCACAGCGCACACATCAGATATGACACACAAGCACAGCACACACATCAGACCTGACACACAAGCACAGCGCACACATCAGACATGACACACAAGCACAGCGCACACATCAGACATGACACACAAGCACTGCACACACATCAGACCTGACACACAAGCACAGCACACACATCAGACATGACACACAAGCACAGCACACACATCAGACATGACACATAAGCACAGCGCACACATCAGATATGACACACAAGCACAGCACACACATCAGACATGACACACAAGCATAGCACACGTATCAGACCTGACACACAAGCACAGCGCACACATCAGATATGACACACAAGCACAGCACACGCATCAGACCTGACACACAAGCACAGCGCACTCATCAGACCTGACACACAAGCACAGCGCACACATCAGACATGGCACACAAGCACAGCACACATATCAGACATGACACACAAGCACAGCGCACACATCAGATATGACACACAAGCACCGCACACGCATCAGACCTGACACACAAGCACAGCGCACACATCAGATATGACACACAAGCACAGCACACACATCAGACCTGACACACTAGCACAGCGCACACATCAGACATGACACACAAGCACAGCGCACACATCAGACATGACACATAAGCACAGCGCACACATCAGATATGACACACAAGCACAGCACACACATCAGACTTGACACACAAGCACAGCACACACATCAGACATGACACACAAGCACAGCACACACATCAGACATGACACATAAGCACAGCGCACACATCAGATATGACACACAAGCACAGCACACACATCAGACATGGCGCACAAGCACAGCGCACACATCAGATATGACACACAAGCACAGCACACACATCAGGAATGACACAAGCGCAGCACACACATCAGACATGACACACAAGCACAGCACACACATCAGATATGACAAAAGCACAGCGCACACATCAGGAATGACAAGCGCAGCACACACATCAGACATGACACACAAGCACAGCGCACACATCAGATATGACACACAAGCACAGCGAACACATCAGACATGACACACAAGCGCAGCGCACACATCAGACATGGCACACAAGCACAGCGCATACATCAGTTACGACACACAAGCACTACGCACATATCAGACATGGCACACAAGCAGAGCGCATACATCAGATACGACACACAAGCACAGCACACACATCAGATATGACACAAGCACAGCAGACACATCAGATATGGCGCACAAGCACAGCGCACACATCAGACATGGCACAGCGCACACATCAGACATGACACACAAGCACAGCACACACATGAGACATGGCACACAACCACAGAGCACACATCAGACATGACACACAAGCACAGCGCACACATCAGACATGACACATAAGCACAGCGCACACATCAGATATGACACACAAGCACTGCACACACATCAGACCTGACACACAAGCACAGCACACACATCAGACATGACACACAAGCACAGCACACACATCAGACATGACACATAAGCACAGCGCACACATCAGATATGACACACAAGCACAGCACACACATCAGACATGGCGCACAAGCACAGCGCACACATCAGGAATGACACAAGCGCAGCACACACATCAGACATGACACACAAGCACAGCACACACATCAGATATGACAAAAGCACAGCGCACACATCAGGAATGACACACAAGCACAGAGCACACATCAGACATGACACACAAGCACAACACACACATCAGACATGATACACAAGCACAGCACACACATCAGTTACGACACACAAGCACAGCGCATACATCAGACATGACACATAAGCACAGCGCACACATCAGACATGACACACAAGCACAGAGCACACATCAGACATGACACACAAGCACAGCACACACATCAGACATGGCACACAAGCACAGCGCATACATCAGTTACGACACACAAGCACAGCGCACACATCAGACATGACACATAAGCACAGCACACACATCAGACATGATACACAAGCACAGCACACACATCAGACATGACACACAAGCACAGCACACACATCAGACATGACACATAAGCACAGCGCACACATCAGATATGACACACAAGCACAGCACACACATCAGACACGGCGCACAAGCACAGCGCACACATCAGGAATGACACAAGCGCAGCACACACATCAGACATGACACACAAGCACAGCACACATATCAGATATGACAAAAGCACAGCGCACACATCAGGAATGACAAGCGCAGCACACACATCAGACATGACACACAAGCACAGCGCACACATCAGATATGACACACAAGCACAGCGCACACATCAGACATGACACACAAGCACAGCGCATACATCAGTTACGACACACAAGCACTACGCACATATCACAAAGGGAGAAGAAAAAGAGTATACCCACAGAGGGATCACCAAGAGATTATAAAAATAGAAAAATCTTTATTACAATTAGGAATACATATGGGTAACTCTGCCAAAGCTTTTTCCCCCTTCCTACAACCTGGTTTTTGTCTGTGCTCCCTGGTTATTAGGATAGTGAGTATGGGCTTTTCTGTAACACCTGGGCCACTGAAAAGGTTTTTGGTATCAATGTTCGGCTAGCTGACATAGCAGCAGCACGTATCCAATGTGCTGCTGTTTTTGTGTTTAAGGGTACTTTCACACTTGCGTTATTTTCCTTCCGTTACAATCCGCCCTTTTGGGAAACAGCGGAATCCGTTAACGGATTCCGCTGTTTCCCATAGACTTGTATGGGTGACGGATTGTACCAAAAGGAGCTGCGTTGCTTCCGCTGGGCGACGCTCCGTTGCTTCCGCCCAGCGGGAGGAACGCAGCATGTAACGTTATTTTGAGCAGCGGAATCCTCTGGATTTCACTGCGCATGCTCTTTTTTTTTTTTTTTTTTTTTTTTTTTTTTTTTTTTTAAATCAAACTTTATTTTGGCTCGCGGTGGCCGAACGTTCAGCTGAGCGCCCGGCCGTCGGCAAGCGACAGCGCTCAGCTGAATGACCGGCCACCAGCATGCCCGGCCGCCGGCAAGTCACAGCGCTCAGCTGAGCGCCCGCCGGCATGCCCGGGCGCCGGCAAGTGACAGCGATCAGCTGATCACCCGGCGGCCGGCTGCAGGGAGCGATCAGCTGATCACCCGGCGGCCGGGAGCGATCAGCTGATCACCCGGCAGCCGGCTGCAGGGAGCGATCAGCTGATCACCCGGCGGCCGGGAGCGATCAGCTGATCACCCGGCAGCCGGCTGCAGGGAGCGATCAGCTGATCACCCGGCAGCCGGGAGCGATCAGCTGATCACCCGGCGGGCGGGAGCGATCAGCTGATCACCCGGCGGCCGGCTACTGGGAGCAATCAGCTGATCAACCAGCGGCCGGCTGCAGGGAACGATCAGCTGATCGTTCACTATAGTCTGCCGCTGGTAAAACCGGGAAAAAAAAAAAAAAAAAATCAAAACGAATTGCGTTGTTTTGCAGCATCCGTTGCATCCGTTGTGTCACTATATGCAACACATCCGTTGCATCCGTTACACAACGCAATGCAACGGATACCGTTCAACGCAAGTGTGAAAGTAGCCTAAGTCTTACTTTATGCCCTATTTGCAGTTTGTGTGCTCCAACTGAATGCACTAGTTTCTAGAATTGATTATCTGTACAGGGATTGATCTATACAGACAATGTGCACTGGTTTAATATTTTTCATCTGGCTTATTTAACTGTTGAATGGATGTTATGTCTAATCCTGTCTATATACTTCACTAAAATATAGCCAAGCCTTTCTCAGAAGTCCTATCAATAATATCTTGTGGTTTAGGCTCTGTCGCTCAGGGTTACACCCTGTGTGCTTTATTACATGCTAAACCTGAGCCTGACTCACCCTTTTTTTTTTTTTTTTTTGCCTGTACTATAGATGCTATGGGAGTGCTTCATATATCTGTGACCTTACCAATGTGTTTCTAAGGGTATTTTCAGCCTTTTTGATGCGGATATACTGTATATTATTATTTTCTAGCACCGTAATAAATATCACTGTGTCCAGTTTACAGTAGGTCATAGCACTGCTGGTTGTACTTATTTAAGGGGTGGTGTATAATATTGATCTATTCAGTACCAATTTCATATGTGCTTTGGCATAGGGGATATGTGTTTGTTTTAAATGTTTTTAATTGTCCTTTGTGTGTTTACTCCCAGCGTGGAGTTCCATATGTATTCCTAATTGTAATAAAGATTTTTCTATTTTTATAATCTCTTGGTGATCCCTCTGTGGGTATACTCTTTTTCTTCTCCCTTTGGCATATGTATCCGTATACCCGGAGATCCCATTTAGGTGGTGCCCTTCCCCCCTTCCTCTAACTACGCACATATCAGACATGGCACACAAGCAGAGCGCATACATCAGATACGACACACAAGCACAGCACACACATCAGATATGACACAAGCACAGCACACACATCAGATATGACACAAGCACAGCAGACACATCAGACATGGCGCACAAGCACAGCGCACACATCAGACATGACACACAAGCACAGCGCACACATCAGACATGGCACAGCACACACATCAGACATGACACACAAGCACAGCACACACATGAGACATGGCACACAACCACAGAGCACACATCAGACATGACAAAAGCACAGCGCACACATCAGGCATGACTGACAAAGTAAAAAAATGTACGGAACTGGAACATCCACGCGCCATGCACTTTGTAGCCATTGTCTGGTCCTGCAGTTCAGCTCCTATTTACTTCAATAAGATCTCTACCCATCTAATCTTGATGAGCTAGGATAGGTTATCAGTATCATAGTCCTGGACAACCTATTTAGCATTACATTTTACACTGGACCTGTCCATTGTTTAATAATATAATTATTGCCTTGTGATATTACAACACTGCAAAGTTCTTAAAGGGAACCTGTCAGCAGAAATGTCCCCTAAAACCTAACAGATTCCCCCTCTGCAGCTCCTGGGCTGCATTCTAGAAAGGTCCCTGTTATGATTGTGCCCACTTTCTGACCGAAAAAAAGTGTTTATAAAGTTGTACCTTTTTGGCTTCTGATTCTGTAAATCCGTCACGGGGGCGGGCTGCCTGATGGCCGTTATTCTGCCCCCTGGTCCTGTATGCCGCCCCCATCGCTGATTTCAATACTTCTGGACGCCGCCCACTGCTCCAGCCATCCCCGCGCATGCCCAGTGCCCATCTCTCGGGGATGAGCACTGTGCCCAGCGTCACGTGCACGCAGGGTTAAGATTATGGGCGGTGCTGTGATGTTTATTCCTAAGCAACCGCCCATAATCGCGGGACCGCGCTTTCGGTGTAGTCACTGCTCCGCGCTCTTCCCATCTATTTCCTGCCTCGGGGCAAGATGGGAAGGAGGCGAAGTGAGGTCAGCAGCAGCGCGCTTGCGCAGAAAGAAGCAGGCCGAGGGGGAAAGCGCGGTCCCGCGATTATGGGCGGTTGCTTAGGAATAAACATCACAGCACCGCCCATAATCTTAACCCTGCGTGCACGTCACCAGCGGTGACGCTGGGCACAGTGCTCATCCCCGAGAGATGGGCACTGGGCATGCGCGGGGATGGCTGGAGCAGTGGGCGACGTCCAGAAGTATTGAAATCAGCGATGGGGGCGGCATACAGGACCAGGGGGCAGAATAACGGCCATCAGGCAACCCGCCCCCGTGACGGATTTACAGAATCAGAAGCCAAAAAGGTACAACTTTATAAACACTTTTTTTCGGTCAGAAAGTGGGCACAATCATAACAGGGACCTTTCTAGAATGCAGCCCAGGAGCTGCAGAGGGGGAATCTGTTAGGTTTTAGGGGACATTTCTGCTGACAGGTTCCCTTTAAAGGGAATCTGACACCAGGTTTCTTGTCACTTAATCTAAGAGCAAAAAAATAGTCATCTCACCAGTCCTGTAATAGTGGATAGCGTTCCACTGTTGTTCCATGCCCGGAGAGGGTAGGAGCTACCACATAGGAATTAAAGAAGAGGAAAAGATTCCAACGAAGGACCCACATTCATGGTCTTGATGAAGGCATAAATAGCTGAAACGCGTAGTCTTGACTAGGACTGCATCAGATGTAGTTCCAGTATTATTAAACAGATGGATTTTTAATGGAATCTTGAATAAAATTTATTTTTTACGCACCCCTGGATGTGGATCCTTCACTGGAATCTGTTCCTCTTCCTAATCTGAGAGCAATATAATGTAGAGACAGAGATCCTCATTTCAGTGGTATTTCACTTACTGGGTTGCTTAGTGTACTTTTGATAAAATCACTGTTTAATTAGTAGTAGATTATCATTAGAGGACTACTTGGCATGCGGCAGATAGTCCAGCATATTCATGAGCTCTGTATAACTGCTAGATCTGCAGCAGAGAAAACAGTGATTTTATTAAAATGACAACAAACAGCTCAGTAAGTGACACATCGCTGGAATCAGGATCTCTGACCCTAATTTATGCTGCTCTCAGATGTGGGAGCAAAAACCTGGTGACAGATTCCCTTTAAATATAACATAGCATATACGTCTTATATATTAGATACAGAGCTGGTCAGATATGAAAAATCTGACCTGGTCACTTAGAGGTTAAGCCACGAGTCAGGAAGAAATAAAGGTTTGACACATATGGCATCTTGACTTTGTCTTTATTAGTTTCTTTATATTGCTCTACATGGCAGAAGAGAATGTGTTTCCTGCCTCTGCCCAGGTCCCATATTGATTGTGTATAGTACAGATTTGTATCCTTAATATGTGTATAATATTGAATGTACGAGTACATTACATCAGTTGTTATTTTACATTGCCCAACATCACGTTTTACTGCTGTCTCTCCTTACAACACTATTATCTAACATAATATAAGATTGTACGTAAACAACTTTACAAAAAGATCAATAGTATTTATTTCCTTCGTAGTCATTGGAGCATAGTAGTGGTATGTAGATAGGTAACAACCAGTCCACGTCATGTGGACCATTATGTGGCTGCAGGAAACTTTCCACATGTTCTACTAACTGTACATGCTGCAATTACAGAACATTATCTTCTGGACAGCAGTAATGAAACACATTAGTGCCACATATGCACAGCCCCGATGTGCCCCAGACGCTGCAGACGTGGCTCTGATATGTGTCAGCAAAGAAGACAAGGTGTAGAAGAAATACTCAGATTTGTTACAGAATGTTACAGGCAACTATCCATCAGTTTTCATTGGTATTTGCAACTATTACATAAATGTTCTTTGCCTTTTTTGCACATTTTTGGATTGTTGTGTATTCCAGTCAACTCAATTGCACTCCATTTACTACAGAGAGCTTTGTACCATCCACCGCGGTCTTAAGGGTCTAGTTCTCGGTCTTCGGGGCTTCTCTAGGCACAAGGTTGAGTATAATAGGTTTTGTTGTCTTTAGGAAACCTCGGGTGTCAATTTCCAGAGGGATCTGTAATAATAGATTTATCAGATGAAGACTTGTATGAAACAGCCTCTTGTTGAGGCTGGAGTCACACTTGCGAGAGACTCGCGTGAGTCTCGCATCGCATCGCCCAGCACAGTCTGCCGCACTCCGGACAGGAGCGTCTCGGGTGTATAGAAATACATGCAGCCGACCCGCTCCTGTCTGGAGAGCGACAGGCCGTGCTGGGTGATGCGATGCGAAACTCTCACAAGTGTGATTCCGACCTGATAAAAAATAAATGTTAATGATTCTTTTACAGAGAATCTGTCCGTAAGTTTGCCTTCAGTAAGCAGAGGTACGTAAGGATAGAGATGTGTAAAACTTTTCGAGGTATAGCTTTATTTTCTCCATTTGATGCTGTCTTGCTGTCAAATTCATCTATTAATTCATATGAAAATTAACTTTACAAGCGCACTCGTATAAAGGCAGTTGCAGTTGTTGGTTCCTCTTTACTTCTCCCCCCATATATGTTCATATGCATAAAAGAAGAATATCACAACATGTAAGCATCAAATAGAGTAAAAAAAGGTTTCTTTTGTAAGGTATAACACAGCCTAAAGGCTGCTTTACACGCTACGATATATCTAATGATATGTCGTCAGGGTCACGTCGTTAGTGACACACATCTGGCCTCGTTTGACATATCGTAGCATGTAACACAAATGAGCGACTGTGAACGAGCAAAAATACTCACCTTATCGTTGCTCGTTGACACGTCGCTCATTTTCAAAAAATCAAACGTCCTTCTGTGCTCCGGTTGTTCATCGTTCCCGAGGCAGCACACATCGCTCCGTGTGACACCCCGGGAACGATGAACTGCAGCTTACCTGCCGCCGGCAATGTGGAAGGAAGGAGGTGGGCGGGATGTTTACGTCCCGCTCATCTCCGCTCCTCCGCTTCTATTGGGCGGCCGCTGTGTGACGTCGCTGTGACGCCGAACGTCCCTCCCCCTTCAGGAAGAGGATGTTCACCGGTGTAGGTGAGGTTGTTCGGGAGGCAAGTACGTGTGACGGGGGTTACCGAGTTTGTGCGACACGGGCAACAAATTGCCCGTATCGCACAAATGATGGGGGCGGGTGCGATCGCACATGCGAACGCACGATAAATTGATACGTGTAAAGCAGGCTTTAGCCTACAGAAACTCTGCTTGCTTAGAGCAAATCTTACTGACAGATTTCCATGATTATGAAGTTGTTTCTTAGGAGCGCACCGCTGCTCAGCCTCCCAAAGTCCTGATTGCCAGGTAGCGGTGTGCTCCTGAAGATTAGCAGTATGGGCTGGCAACATGAATGCACTGATGGCCTGAGCTGTGCCCTCTCCCATTCTGCAAGCAGGGACAGCTTTGCTTCTATAACATCGGGATGACACAGGGACTGTAAATCTGGCCAGATCCAGCAATACGACCAGATTCATAGTGGTCTTTGCAAGTTCTAAAGCAATGAGCCTGTGCTGTAGAGGTGGCGTATAACATAGGGAATAAGCTGTAAATGATAGAATTAATGATTCCTAGAGGATTTTTAATAACAAGTTAGTTACACAGTTACTTGCATTTCTAAGCATTTTGCAATTTGACACATGTCCCAGAGGCAGACAACCCCTTTAATGAAGAGTTATGCAACGTACTTATAGACTTTTTATTTCGATTCTTCACCATTTACAATATCTCTGCTGTCACTGAATAAAAAGTCAAATAACCATAATACAACTTAGGGTTTGCTGCAATGTATTTGTCGCGGGCGGAGGAGGGGACGCTGCGTTCTCCCACTGCTCGGGTGCGGCTGCCGCTGCTGCTGCGGCCTGCTGCTGCTCGGTGGCTCGAGCGATGGGCCGGATCCCGGGAACTCGAGCGGCGCTCCTCGCCCGTGAGTGAAAGGGGATTGGTTTTTGGGATTGTTTATTGTCCGTGACGCCACCCATGGTTGTGGTGATTGTATGGACACCACCGCTGCTCTGTATGGGGATCCCGGGAGCGGTGACAGGGAGCAGCAAAGTTGTTGGTTCTCCCCTCCGTGGGTAGGGGGTGGTCGTCCCGGGGCCCAGTGATGAGTTGGGGGATGAGGGATGGCGGGTTGGTGCAGGGCTTGGTGGGGTGCAGGGACGCGGGGGCAGCGCTGTGCCTCACGGCACTGTGGTACTCACTCAGCCTGAGACGGGGACACAGTTCTCGGTAAAACACACGGCTGGAAAGACGGTTCCCACGGACGGCTGCTGTTGCTTTTCCCCAGTAGTTGACGGTGACGGTCCCTTTTCCTGCACCTAAGTCTATGTTGGTAGCGATGGGTTCCCACCGGTAACCCGCTCCCCGGCTCGGATATGGGCCGGAGGAGCCCCTCTTTGCCCACAGGCGCTGGCCCTGAGAAACTGGTGCCTTGGCGGTGGCGGTGTCTCTCTCCAACGGTTGGACTGTTGCCTTCAATCGGGACTTAGTTGTTGGGAGACCCAGAGGTCCCCTTCACTGACGGATTTGGCAAATTCACGGCGACTCCTAGCCTTGCCGGGATCCGAAAGGCCCCTGCCAATGGTGCTGGCTTCTCTTCGTATACCGTTCCGGTACCGCCGGGCCACCACCCGTCCACGGTCCTTTCGGCAACCTCCGATCAGCCTCTCCTGCAGATGGTCACCGCCGTCTGCTGACCTTGCTGTCTCAGTCCGGGGCACACACCCGGACCAACTTCAGGCTTCCTCAACTGTCACTTACTCTTCCACTTTTACTCCTCTCTCTTGCTCCTTTACCACTTCACTCTTCTCACTTCCAACTCTGACTGATCTCCCCCTAAAACTGATCCTCCTGATTTTCCCGCCTCCAGGGCTGTGAACTCCTCGGTGGGCAGAGCCAACCGCCTGGCCCACCCCCTGGTGTGGACATCAGCCCCTGGAGGAAGGCAACAAGGATTTCTGTGTAGCTTCGGTGTACCTATATGGGGTGTATGGTGTGGTGGTGTCATGACCTGTGACCCCTGGCTTGCCCAGGGCGTCACATATTCAGTCTAAGGCTATGTTTACACATTGCCTTTTTACTACGGTTTTGGTGCTTTTTTGGCAGCAAAACCTGATCTTTTGGCAGTAAAAAGCTCAGTTTTTTGCTTCGTTTTGGTGATATATTTAAATAAAGTTAGTTTCATTAAAAGAAAATAGCAGCAGAAACGCTGCAAAACACTCTCATTGCTCATCGAGGGTGAAAAAAAAGCAACAAAATTGCTGAAATAATTGACATGCTGCTTCTTTCAAAATTGCAGCATCTTGCCATTTCCGTCAGGAAAAAAAATCAGATGTGTAAGTACATGAGATTTCTTGAATCTCATAGGGCTTTTTTGACATTTTTTTTGCAAATAAATGCTAATAAAAAGCTGCTTTTTACAGTACCATCAAACCTTGTGTAAAAATAGCTTTAAAAATCAGCAAAACCCATCTACAACATACAGTTAGGTCCAGAAATATTTGGACAGTGACACAATTTTCGCGAGTTGGGCTCTGCATGCCACCACATTGGATTTGAAATGAAACCTCTACAACAGAATTCAAGTGCAGATTGTAACGTTTAATTTGAAGGTTTGAACAAAAATATCTGATAGAAATTGTAGGAATTGTACACATTTCTTTACAAACACTCCACATTTTAGGAGGTCAAAAGTAATTGGACAAATAAACCAAACCCAAACAAAATATTTCTATTTTCAATATTTTGTTGCGAATCCTTTGGAGGCAATCACTGCCTTAAGTCTGGAACCCATGGACATCACCAAACGCTGGGTTTCCTCCTACTTAATGCTTTGCCAGGCCTTTACAGCCGCAGCCTTCAGGTCTTGCTTGTTTGTGGGTCTTTCCGTCTTAAGTCTGGATTTGAGCAAGTGAAATGCATGCTCAATTGGGTTAAGATCTGGTGATTGACTTGGCCATTGCAGAATGTTCCACTTTTTTGCACTCATGAACTCCTGGGTAGCTTTGGCTGTATGCTTGGGGTCATTGTCCATCTGTACTATGAAGCGCCGTCCGATCAATTTTGCGGAATTTGGCTGAATCTGGGCTGAAAGTATATCCCGGTACACTTCAGAATTCATCCGGCTACTCTTGTCTGCTGTTATGTCATCAATAAACACAAGTGACCCAGTGCCATTGAAAGCCATGCATGCCCATGCCATCACGTTGCCTCCACCATGTTTTACAGAGGATGTGGTGTGCTTTGGATCATGTGCCGTTCCCTTTCTTCTCCAAACTTTTTTCTTCCCATCATTCTGGTACAGGTTGATCTTTGTCTCATCTGTCCATAGAATACTTTTCCAGAACTGAGCTGGCTTCATGAGGTGTTTTTCAGCAAATTTAACTCTGGCCTGTCTATTTTTGGAATTGATGAATGGTTTGCATCTAGATGTGAACCCTTTGTATTTACTTTCATGGAGTCTTCTCTTTACTGTTGACTTAGAGACAGATACACCTACTTCACTGAGAGTGTTCTGGACTTCAGTTGATGTTGTGAACGGGTTCTTCTTCACCAAAGAAAGTATGCGGCGATCATCCACCACTGTTGTCATCCGTGGACGCCCAGGCCTTTTTGAGTTCCCAAGCTCACCAGTCAATTCCTTTTTTCTCAGAATGTACCCGACTGTTGATTTTGCTACTCCAAGCATGTCTGCTATCTCTCTGATGGATTTTTTCTTTTTTTTCAGCCTCAGGATGTTCTGCTTCACCTCAATTGAGAGTTCCTTAGACCGCATGTCTGGTCACAGCAACAGCTTCCAAATGCAAAACCACACACCTGTAATCAACCCCAGACCTTTTAACTACTTCATTGATTACAGGTTAACGAGGGAGACGCCTTCAGAGTTAATTGCAGCCCTTAGAGTCCCTTGTCCAATTACTTTTGGTCCCTTGAAAAAGAGGAGGCTATGCATTACAGAGCTATGATTCCTAAACCCTTTCTCCGATTTGGATGTGAAAACTCTCATATTGCAGCTGGGAGTGTGCACTTTCAGCCCATATTATATATATAATTGTATTTCTGAACATGTTTTTGTAAACAGCTAAAATAACAAAACTTGTGTCACTGTCCAAATATTTCTGGCCCTGACTGTACATCTGCTTTCGTGATTGCGTGTTTCTATTGATAAGGCATATGGGGTCCTGAATGCTTGGCTCACAGGAGATTATCTAGTCCAGCGTTTCCCGACCTCTTCAACTTTGGGTTCCCCCGAATAATAAAAAAAAATTACTCCAGGCAATGCCTACAGATTATTTTTGTTTTAAGTGACCACAATACTATATTATGAAACATATGTAGTACTATATATATATATATATATATATATATATATATATACACATACACATATATATATATATATATATATATATATATATATATATATATATATATATATATATATATATATATAGATTAATGTAGTGAAGATATGTATATAATATGTACAGTGAAGAGAATACACATTGTTGTGATGTGTATATATACAGTCATGACATATGCATGTACAGTTATGGCCATGAGTGTTGGCACCCTAGAAATTGTTCCAGAAAATAATAAAGTGTTTCTCCCAGAAAATTATTGCAAATACATGTTTTGTTATGCACATGCTTGTTTCCTTTTGTGTTTTGGAACAACACCCCCCAAAAAAACAAAGTAAAAAAGGCTAACTGGAAATAATTTGACACAAAATCCCAAAAATGAACCTGACAAAATTGTTGCCACCTTAACTTGTGGGTAAACAACTTTGTTTCAAGCATGTGATGCTCATTCAAACTCACCTGTGGCAAGTAACAGGTGTGGGAAATATAGCCTTAGTCATTGCATTGTGTTTCACACTAAAGATGGGGAACAAAAAGTGGAGGAGAGAACTGTCTGAGGATCTGAGAACCAAAATTGTTGGAAAATATCAAGAATCTCAATGTTACAAATCCATCTCCAATGATCTTGATGTTGCTTTGTCCACCGTACGCAACATAATCAAGACGTTTACAACCCATGGCACTGTAGCTAATCTCTTTGGATGTGGATGGCAGAGGAAAATTGATGAAAGGTTGCAATGCCGTATAGTCTGGATGGTGGATAAGCAGCATTAATCAAGTTCCAAAGAAGTTCAAGCTGTCCTGCAGGCTCAAGGTACATCAGTGTCAGCGCAAACTATCAATCAACATTTGAATGAAATAAAACGCTATGGCATGAGACCCGGGAGGACCCCACTGCTGACACAGGCATGAAAAAGCTAGACTGCAGATTGCCAAAATGTGCATCCTTCTGGGAAAGCGTCTTGTGGACATATCAGACCAATAAAAGCTTTTTGGTAAAACATGTAATTCTACTGTTTACCAAACACAAAGAAAAGAACACAGTACCTACAGTCAAATACGGCGGCGGTTCAAAGATTTTTGGGGGTTGTCTTTCTTCCTCTGGCACTGGGTGCCTTGACTGTGTGTAAGGCATCATGAACTCTGAAGATTACCAAAGGATTTTGGGTCGCAATATAGTTCCGAGTGTCAGAAAGCTGGGTTTGCGTCCTAGGTCATTGGTCTTCCAGCAGGACAATGAACCCAAGCATACTTCAATAAGCCCACAGAAATGCATGGAAACAATGCACTGGGGAGATCTGTGTGGCCAGTAATGAGTTTGGATCTAAATCCCATTGAACACCTGTGGAGAGATCTTAAAATTACTGTTGGGAGAAGGCACCCTCCAAATAGGAGAGACCTGGAGCAGTTTGCAAAAGAAGAGTGGTCCAAAATTTCAGTTGAGAGGTGTAAGAAGCTTGTTGATGGTTATAGGAAGCGATTGAAGTTATTTATTCCAAAAGATGTGCAACCAAGTATTAAGTTGAGAGTGACAACAATTTTATCCAGCCCATTTTGGGGGTTGTGTGTGAAATTATATCCAATTTGCCTTTTTTTTTCTTAGTTTTTTGAATTATCAGACGCACCCCAGATTTAGAGAAAGAAAATAGTTAAATAATAATTTTTAATGTTAAAAAATGGGTCTGTTTTATAATCCTGGAGTTCTTTTGATAATTGGGATATAGCTCACCTGGGGGAGGGGAGAGGCACAGTGGCAGTGGAGTGGAGTCACAGGAAGCAGGTTAGCATCTGAAGGATGGCGGCACTGTGCTGGGAGGAGGGGGGCACGGCGTTGCGATGCGGGCACCATTGATCTTAGCAGTGGACGCGATGGACTTCAGGAAAATGGCTGCGGGGGCACATTCGCAGATTGAGATATTGGCTTTCCAAGATCTCAGTCTGCGCATACGCCGCCTCTGAAGTCATTTTCCAGAAGCCCATTGCATCCACTGCCCAGAGATCAATGGCACCCGCATTGCACCGCCGCGACACCTCCTCCTCCTGGGCCCACAGCATTGCCCCATTCATGCTGCCACCGACGTCCTTCAGCTGCCACCATGCTCCATCACTGTTGCCCACCACCCCCACCCTCCTCGCGGTGAACTGTAGCCAGATTATAAGACGCCCCCCCCACAATTTTAGGAAAAAAAAGTGTGTCTTATAATCTGAAAAATATGGTAATTGCAATAGTTTTCTAGGAGAAATACTTTATTGTCTGGAACAATTTCTAGGATGCCAACACTTTTGGACTTGACTGTATATATACATATACTTACTGGAGTGTCTTTGCACGGTCGGAAAGAGAAGTTCTGCAGTAGCAGGGAGATGACTGATTTCATAACGACCAAGGCAAATCTCATCCCTATGCAGTTCCGTGGTCCAGCTCCAAAGGGTAGGAAGGTGTAGGGGTCTTGTGTCTCCCGGTTCTCTTTACTAAACCTGTGCAAAGAAATTACACAAAACATAAGGAAATTAATAATGTATGAGCAACTTAACATTTCAACCATAAAGTAAAGACCTGCACGTACATTAGAGTAAAGCTGTCGCAACTAGTGATGAGCAAGCATGCTTGGCAATGCTCGATACTCGATCAAGTATCAGGGTGCTTGAATACCAAGTGTCTTGATCGAGTATCATGCAGGTGCTCAATTTCCCGGCCAGCATATTCTCTCTATCCCAAACAAGAGAAAGGGGCCGGGAGAGGGGGAGAGAGATCTCGTCCCCGGCCCTCCTGTTAGACACTTCTGCAAAAATGCTTGAGTTTCCCATTGACTTCCATTATGCTCGTTATTCGAGTCAAGCCCATCCAGGCTGCCCAATTCGAGTATCAAGCACGCAAGCCTTTTAGTGCTCCCTCACTAGTCACAACCCATTGATTGCGACCAACGATTTAATATGAATGAGTTTTTCTCTTTATACATATATGATACCTTTCAGGTCGAAATTCCTCTGGATCAGGCCAGAGCTCAGGATCCCGGTGCAGCACAAAGACCGGTATAACAGTCACAACGTTCTTTGGGATGGTCACTCCATTGATCTCAGTTGTGGTCTTACAGACACGTTCAATTCTCCCAGCTGCGGGGTAGAGTCGTAAGGTTTCATTAACCACCATATCAAGGTACTCCATCTTCATCAGAGCGTCATATGTCGGAGGAGCCTGAAGAGAATGAATAAATTGAATAGTTTGCTTCTTAATCTTTGGTCTTGTAATGTAATCAAATGTTCATAAATTTCATCACATTCACAACTGATATCACTATCAAGTTGTTACAAATTATGTTCAGGGTAATTTATTTTCCACAGAGGTGTGTTTTGCTATTTTGGCACTTAGAATCCTGAGTGGAAAATCTGCTTATTTGGCCTAGGACATACGGCGAGTAAAATTGGGCTAGTGGAATGCAATTATAAAAATCACAATCCAGTCAGACCAATGTTCCTCTCTCAAGCAGATGCCATCTGAATTTTTTTTTTCAGGAGGAATTTCACTGAGAAAACAATTGCAGCATGTTGCAGGTGTATGCAAGAGTCGTATTCACTCGCACCCACACAAGTCTATGGGTGCGAGTGAATCAGTTGGACTGCACTCGGATGACATCCGAGTGCAGTGCAATATATGGATCAGCTGACAATGGAGGAGATGGAGAGATTAATCCCTCTCTCTGTTCAGCAGCTGTGATCCGATTTCAAGATTGGATCACAGTTGAATAACACTCGGATCGCACTCGCAGCAGAGCGGGAGCCGAGGGTCATTAGCATATTGCATCCGATGTCATATGCTCGTGTGGCCTTAGCCTTAAGGGGGCTTTACACGCTACGACATCGCTAATGCGAACTCGTTGGGGTCACGGAATTGGTGACGCACATCCGGCCGCATTAGCGATGCCGTTGTGTGTGACACCGATGAGCGATTTTGCATCGTTGCAAAAACGTGCAAAATCGCTCATCGGTGACATGGGGGTCCATTCTCAAAAATCGTTACTGCAGCAGTAACGAGGTTGTTCCTCGTTCCTGCGGCAGCACACATCGCTCCGTGTGACACCGCAGGAACGAGGAAGCTCTCCTTACCTGCCTCCCGGCCGCTATGCGGAAGGAAGGAGGTGGGCGGGATGTTACGTCCCACTCAGCTCCGCCCCTCCGCTGCTATTGGGCGGCCGCTCAGTGACGTCGCTGTGACGCCGCACGGACCGCCCCCTTAGAAAGAATGCGGTTCGCCGGTCACAGCGACGTCGCCGGGCAGGTAAGTATGTGTGACGGGTCTGGGCGATGTTGTGCGGCACGGGCAGCGATTTGCCCGTGTCGCGCAACAGATGGGGGCGGGTACCCACACTAGCGATATCGGGACCGATATCGCAGTGTGTAAAGCCCGCTTTAGAGTTCTCTCACACTGGAATAAAAAAAGGACCAGTGCAATGTGAGAAAAAAATCGGACTACACGCAGACCAAATGTTTGTTAATGCGGCAGAGCAGATCTGTGAGTTTTTCCTCAGTTCAAATCAGACTGATGAAATAGTGGTAGCATGCTGTGATTACACTTCCCTATCGGACACAAGTCGTCAATGGGTATGAGAAAAAAATGGATGGCTAATGTACCTTCTGTATGCCATCTGTTTTCTATAGATACATTACCATTGTAGAATACAAGTTGCTGAGAAAAAAACTTGCATATCATACGAATACTAGGCAAGAAAAAATAAATAAAAATTGCTCACTCACATAGCACCCGCATGTCAAAGGGTTACCCATATGGATTCCATTTGTCCAACTTTTCAGGAGGAGAATTGGACCAGATTACACCACTCCAGTGTGGGAGAACCCTTAAAGGGAACCTGTCAGCACAGGATGACTGTTCAATCCGAGTACGAGCGCTCGGTGCATCATGGCGGGGCCAATCATTTACTGTATATGCACATTCCCACCTGCTTGTTTTCCCTCTATCTCAACCCCCCCCCCTCTTCTTTGATGTCTCTGGCTTCATAGAGCCAGAGAAGGGAGGAGATAGAGGGAAAACAGGTAGGTGGGAAGATGTATTTAAATGATCGACCCAGCCATGAAGAGTGAGCGCCCGTACATTGACATGCTGTAATTTGAAACGGTTTCAAATCTGCAAGGAAAAATAAGCAACATGTGTGTGAGATTTCAGAAATCTCATTCACTTTGCTGGTAAAGTTAAAGGAGTTGTCCGACATAAACTCAAACATTTTTGTTAAGCTAATCTGTGCTGTATTGTCATATAAAACACCCCTACATTGTTATTTTTTGTTTTCTAACTTTTGTTCCTCTTGAATTATGACTTTATTCTCTGCAGCTCTTTGTTTACATTCAGCGTAAGCAAACTGACCACTTCCTGTGCCAAACCTCCCAGTCAGAGCTGGCACCGCACGGCCTCAGTGTCCAGCCTCGCCCCCTGCCCGCCCCCTGCACACACAGTCCCTGTCAGTATTCTTCCCCAGCACCTGACCTGTTATCACTACAGCATTGCAAATAACAGCCCCATATCGGGCTCTGCACCCCACACCACATCGGGCTCTGCACCCCACACTACATCGGGCTCTGCACCCCACACCACATCGGGCTCTGCACCCCACACCACATCGGGCTCTGCACCCCACACCACATCGGGCTCTGCACCCCACACACACATATGGCTCTGCACACCACACACATATGGCTCTGCACACCACACACGCACATATGGCTCTGCACACCACACACGCACATCAGACTCTGCACTGCACACACGCACATCAGACTCTGCACTGCACACACGCACATCAGACTCTGCACTGCACACACGCACATCAGACTCTGCACTGCACACACGCACATCAGACTCTGCACTGCACACACGCACATCAGACTCTGCACTGCACACACGCACATCAGACTCTGCACTGCACACACGCACATCAGACTCTGCACTGCACACACGCACATCAGACTCTGCACTGCACACACGCACATCAGACTCTGCACTGCACACACGCACATCAGACTCTGCACTGCACACGCACATCAGACTCTGCACCGCACACACATATGGCTCTGCACCACACACACACACACATATGGCTCTGCACCACACACACACACATATGGCTCTGCACCACACACACACATATGGCTCTGCACCACACACACACATATGGCTCTGCACCACACACACACATATGGCTCTGCACCACACACACGCACATCGGACTCTGCACCGCACATCGGACTCTGCACCGCACATCGGACTCTGCACCGCACATCGGACTCTGCACCGCACATCGGACTCTGCACCGCACATCGGACTCTGCACCGCACATCGGACTCTGCACCGCACATCGGACTCTGCACCGCACATCGGACTCTGCACCGCACATCGGACTCTGCACCGCACATCGGACTCTGCACCGCACATCGGACTCTGCACCGCACATCGGACTCTGCACCGCACATCGGACTCTGCACCGCACATCGGACTCTGCACCGCACATCAGACTCTGCACTGCACACACGCACATCAGACTCTGCACTGCACACACGCACATCGGACTCTGCACTGCACACACGCACATCAGACTCTGCACTGCACACACGCACATCAGACTCTGCACTGCACACACGCACATCAGACTCTGCACTGCACACACGCACATCAGACTCTGCACTGCACACACGCACATCAGACTCTGCACTGCACACACGCACATCAGACTCTGCACTGCACACACGCACATCAGACTCTGCACTGCACACACGCACATCAGACTCTGCACTGCACACACGCACATCAGACTCTGCACTGCACACACGCACATCAGACTCTGCACTGCACACACGCACATCAGACTCTGCACTGCACACACGCACATCAGACTCTGCACTGCACACACGCACATCAGACTCTGCACTGCACACACGCACATCAGACTCTGCACTGCACACACGCACATCAGACTCTGCACTGCACACACGCACATCAGACTCTGCACTGCACACACGCACATCAGACTCTGCACTGCACACACGCACATCAGACTCTGCACTGCACACACGCACATCAGACTCTGCACTGCACACACGCACATCAGACTCTGCACTGCACACACGCACATCAGACTCTGCACTGCACACACGCACATCAGACTCTGCACCGCACACACACATCGGACTCTGCACCGCACACACACATCGGACTCTGCACCGCACACACACATCGGACTCTGCACCGCACACACATATGGCTCTGCACCACACACACACACACATATGGCTCTGCACCACACACACACACATATGGCTCTGCACCACACACACGCACATCGGACTCTGCACCGCACATCGGACTCTGCACCGCACATCGGACTCTGCACCGCACATCGGACTCTGCACCGCACATCGGACTCTGCACCGCACATCGGACTCTGCACCGCACATCGGACTCTGCACCGCACATCGGACTCTGCACCGCACATCGGACTCTGCACCGCACATCGGACTCTGCACCGCACATCGGACTCTGCACCGCACATCGGACTCTGCACTGCACACACGCACATCAGACTCTGCACTGCACACACGCACATCAGACTCTGCACTGCACACACGCACATCAGACTCTGCACTGCACACACGCACATCAGACTCTGCACTGCACACACGCACATCAGACTCTGCACTGCACACACGCACATCAGACTCTGCACTGCACACACGCACATCAGACTCTGCACCGCACACGCACATCGGACTCTGCACCGCACACACACATCGGACTCTGCACCGCACACACATATGGCTCTGCACCACACACACACACACATATGGCTCTGCACCACACACACACACATATGGCTCTGCACCACACACACACATATGGCTCTGCACCACACACACACATATGGCTCTGCACCACACACACGCACATCGGACTCTGCACCGCACATCGGACTCTGCACCGCACATCGGACTCTGCACCGCACATCGGACTCTGCACCGCACATCGGACTCTGCACCGCACATCGGACTCTGCACCGCACATCGGACTCTGCACCGCACATCGGACTCTGCACCGCACATCGGACTCTGCACCGCACATCGGACTCTGCACCGCACATCGGACTCTGCACCGCACATCGGACTCTGCACCGCACATCGGACTCTGCACCGCACATCGGACTCTGCACCGCACATCGGACTCTGCACCGCACATCGGACTCTGCACCGCACATCGGACTCTGCACCGCACATCGGACTCTGCACCGCACATCGGACTCTGCACCGCACATCGGACTCTGCACCGCACACGCACATCGAGCTCTGCACCGCACATGCACACAGGGCTCTGCACCACACACACACACACACACGGCGCTCTGTACCGACCCCCCCTAACTCCATAGGGAACACATGTAGGGAGTACATACTCACCCATCCTCGGTCCCTGCCGCTCCTGCACGTTCGTCCACTGTCTGGTCTGGACATATGAGCACAGTAGTGAAGTCACCGCTGTCCTGAGCTGTCAGACACAGACAGCGGGACAGTGATGAGAAGCAGCGCTGCGCTCCCTCTCATCAGCGCTTTCAAATGTACCGGCATCTGTGATCTGTGATGCCGGTACATGTGAATGTGTGATCCTGAGCAGGGGCCCGGTGCTGGCGCTGACACCACGGCAGCCGCCGCCAGGCCCCGCCCCCAGATCACGGACCCCACAGCAGTGCAGGGGGAGGTTGCGGGGAGAGTAAGGGGTGCGGGGGAATGTGTGGGAGGGTGCAGGGAATGGGGGCGGGGCTCATCACACTGTAGCCGCCCAGCAGGGCGGCAACATGCTGTTCCAGATTTGCATGTCAACATGGTCCTGCCCATGTTGACATGAAATGACCGGAAGCAGCAAAATCGCGGCAGGAGCGGTCACATGACCACTCTGAGCCGGGGGAGAGGGGCTGACAGCAGGGCAGGTAAGTGCTCTCTATCTACTTACCTGCCCCAATGTAGCCCAATAGGGTAATAAAAAAAAAAGTCAAAACAAGCCGGATAACCCCTTTAAATTCAGCATTTTTTCATTGCAAAAATTAGGGGAAAAATGTGGCAAAAACAAGCACAATTATTCATGGAGAAGTCCTTACTGTTGAAAATAGGAGCAGGTCATGTCTATCACTAGATACAGTGCCTTGCGAAAGAATTCGGCCCCCTTGAATTTTTCAACCTTTTCCCACATTTCAGGCTTCAAATATAAAGATAAAAATTTTAATGTTATGGTGAAGAATCAACAAGTGGGACACAATTGTGAAGTTGAACAAAATTTATTGCTTATTTTAAACTTTTGTAGAAAGACTAAACTGAAAATTGGGGTGTGCAATATTATTAGTCCCCTTTACTTACAGTGCAGCAAACTCACTCCAGAAGTTCATTGAGGATCTCTAAATGATCCAATGTTGTCCTAAATGACTGATGATGATAAATATAAGCCACCTGTGTGTAATCTAGTCTATGTATAAATGCACCTGCTCTGTGATAGTCTCAGTGTTCTGTTTAAAGCACAGATAGCATCATGAAGATCAAGGAACACAACAGGCAGGTCTGTGATACTGTTGTGGAGAAGTTTAAAGCCGGATTTGGTTACACAAAGATTTCCAAAACTTTAAACATCCCAAGGAGCACTGTGCAAGCGATCATATTGAAATGGAAGGAGTATCATACAACTACAAATCTACCAAGACGCGGCTGTCCATCCAAACTTTCATCTCAAACAAGGAGAAGACTGATCAAACATGCAGCCAAGAGGCCCATGATCACTCTGGATGAACTGCAGAGATCTACAGCTGAGGTGGGAGAGTCTGTCCATAGGACAACAATCAGTCGTACACTGCACAAATCTGGCCTTTATGGAGGAGTGGCAAGAAAAAAGCCATTTATCAAAGATATCCATAAAAAGTGTCATTTAAAATTTGCCACAAGCCACCTGGGAAACACACCAAACATGTGGAGGAAGGTGCTCTGGTCAGATGAAACCAAAATCAAACTTTTTGGGCACAATGCCAAACGATATGTTTGGCGTAAAAGCAACACAGCTTATCACCCTGATCACACCATCCCCACTGTCAAACATGGTGGTGGCAGCATCATGGTTTGGGCCTGCTTTTCTTCAGCAGGGACAGGGAAGATGGTTCAAATTGATGGGAAGATAAATGGAGTCAAATACAGGACCATTCTTGAAGAAAACCTGTTGGAGTCTGCAAAAGACTTGAGAATGGGATGGAGATTTGTCTTTCAACAAGACAATGATCCAAAACATAAAGCAAACTCTACAATGGAATGGTTCACAAATAAACGTATCCAGGTGTTAGAATGGCCAAATCAGGGGGGGATTGTTCGGCAGTCACAGTGACGTCGCTGAACAGGTATGTGCGTGTGACGCTGCCGTAGCGATAATGTTCGCTACGGTAGCGATCACCACATATCGGCCGTATGACGTGGGTGGGTGCTATCGCACTCGACATCGCCAGCAAATTATAGCAATGTCGCAGCGTGTAAAGCGGCCCAAAGTCCAGACCTGAATCCAATCGAGAATCTGTGGAAAGAGCTGAACACTGCTGTTCACAAATGCTCTCCATCCAACCTCACTCAGCTCCAGCTGTTTGCAAAGGAAGAATGGGCAAGAATTTCAGTCTCTCGATGTGCAAAACTGATAGACACATACCCCAAGCGACTTGCAGCTGTAGTCGCAGCAAAAGGTGGCGCTACAAAGTATTAACTTAAAGGGGCCGAATAATATTGCACGCCCCAATTTTCAGCTTATTATTTTTTTATAAAAGTTTAAAATAAGCAATAAATATCGTTCACCTTGTTATGGTTAATATTTTATATTAAGTTTTGATTATCATTTAAGCAATTTATATATGTTTAATAATTTTGTATTTTTGTATTAGCTTTATAAGTGTTATTCATAAAAGCAATAGCCCTGGGTGTAGTCTCTTTAAAGAGGCCTTTGTCTAAAGTTTCTTTGTTACTGAAGGTCCAAAAAACTGGACAGATCTGGTTTTAAGGAATTCAGCAGGATCCATAATTTACGATTTTGTTATTTCCAACTTTCATTCCATTTTTGGTCATGTACTAAGCCGTCCCCTTATCTTTTGTGGTTTTAATAAACTACTGTTTGGGCATCTGAGATTCAGACAAAGCCTGGTACACGGACATTGACTGTGTGTTCTTGTGTTTGTCTCCGATGCATCGCTATTAATTGGACCAACATTGGCAGATCTGGAGATCACTTTGCATCTCACCCTAAATTAGCTCTCCCAGGAAAGGGGTTTCCACGACAGAACATGGTGCCTGAAATCCAGGATGGTTAACTGGACCTCTCTGTGACCCGACTACAAAGACCTTCCCAGGAACCACTGAACAAAATCCGCGGTGAGTAACCCATTGTGTTACAAATGTTTCAGTGCTTTCTGGAGGTCCGAAACGGGTACGTAGTGGTCCAACAAGACCATTCTTATTAAACCTCTGCCAGTGTTTGGATTCTGTGTGTATGATTGAAATAATAGAGATATGCCATCCAACATTCTGTGTCCAGGGAAAGGAGAGATGTACTTGCTAAACAATGCTGTCAAAACAGAGCAGAATATAAGACCAGTGTCATCACTGTCTACAATAATCAATGGTCGGATTTGCGCCATATATTACAGAAAAACTGGGGAATTTTACAAAGTGAACCAGCTTTAACCAAGCATATTTCTGACGTGCCGGGTATGGTGGCTAGGAGGGCAAGAAATCTCAAAGATTCCCTTACAGCTAGTCATTTTTGCAGACCCACAAAAAGAACAGATGGTGGTACTTTAGTTGAAGGCTCCTATCCCTGTGGAAACTGTAGAATTTGCCCTCTTATGTTGGCTAGGGATCTAATTTTTTGTACTTTGTTTCCATCCCTACAGAGACCACGGGGTTTTTTCAATTGTCGGACCAAAAATTTGGTCTATGGACTTATTTGCGGATGTCCTAAAATATATGTCGGACAGACGGGACAGGAGCTTAGAAAACAGCAGCATCTGTCCACTATTGGAACAGCAAAAACGGACCTGGAAAAAGGAAAAAACAATATCATCAGTGGCAATGCACTTCCTGAAGGAGCATGGCGGTCGGACATCCAATATAAGGATCCTTGGACTGGAAAGAATTAAAACCAACATTAGAGGTGGTAATACTACCCTGGATCTACTTAGGCGTGAATCGGCCTGGATTTTCCAGCTAAATTGTCTTGCTCCACTTGGTATAAAAGAGGACCTTCTGTTCACGGGGTTCTATAAACAGAGGTGACGATGTTCCCTCTTCTTGGACTCTGTGGTGGATTGAGTGGTGATGGGAGTATTTATAAATTCCATGTATGCATCCATCTTTAAAACCATAATCAAATGACTTTCTTCTATCTGGGCCCCAAAAGAATTTATATCTGCATGTAAAATTAAATATGTATATGGGTATTTTCCCCTTCTATATAAGGGATGCTCACTTATTCCTCTTTTTGAGGATATGTTTATCCCAATATATATATATATATATATATATATATATATATATATATATATATATATATATATATATATATATATATGTACATATTTTTTATACTATCCTTGCTCCTTTAGATTACTGGGGCCCAAATGAAAGAAAAAAGAAAAGGTTATCTATATTAAATAATGTCATTTACACTACACCAAACTGTATATACTATATATCATGTATCTCGTTGCATATGCCTTGTTCTGTATATCCTGGGGTGGTTTCACTCCTCGTACATCTGGTACCCTTACTAATCATCTATACTTATGTATTTCTCAAAAAAACTACAGGTTTTTAAAAAACGGAACTTATAAGTCTTCTTGTCTCTATGTATGGCGGCCGCCATCTTTTCGGAGTCCCGCGCATGCGCGATACCCGAAAACATCCAAAAATCCCTTTCCTCTTCCTGATTGAACGCTGGCGTGCATGTGACTTCCGGGACGCCGGTGACATGCTAAACGCGGCGTTTTTGAATATAAGGACGCCTTTCAAACAGCTGTTAAGGTAATTTTCGGGTTATTTAAACCCTTGCTCTCTATGTGGGCACATCCTACCCCTGACGAAGCTGTCCCAGGTGACAGCGATACGCGTGGGGAACCTTTTATCCCACCCTGGTTACCATATGGATCTTGATTACTGGTAAATCCAGCATGGGCTGGTAACTCTACTATCTCAGGGATCCTTTTATATTACCAGTGCTGCATTTAATATTGACATCTGATATTGGTGTTGTGGTTTATGTGGATGTGGCCATTGATACACTTCTGTGCAAATGTTTTTGCTGCTTATCTTAATATGCCTATAACCATGTTACCCCTTTAGGATCCCTTTTATACTGTATGCAGCCCTATAAGGATTGCCTGTATTCTGTGACCATTTCATATTGCCAGGGGGATGCTTTATCCCTTACAGGGGATAAACAAAGATTATAGAGGCTTGTTTGTATGCCTTTTTAAGTGTTTTTAACATGTCTGTGTCCACTTGATTGTCAGTTTATTTAATAAAGACCCACTTATATATATCCACAGGTGTATCCCTTGCTTTTGCACACCACTTTTCTCTCTACATATAAATAATAGAGATATGCCATCTGTGATCTGTTACATGTATCAATGTGTTTTTAAATGTGCGAATGATTGTTGAAGGAAATTGAATGAAGATGGTACCTCGCTACGGACATCTTGTTGGTGTGTGATGTCCAGAACCAATGTGTGGTTTTGTGATTAGTGTCACCTTCATCGGGGTTTGGAGTTGTCGCAGCCCTAGAGGCTTTAAAGGCTTAGACTACAGCAATGTAAAAGGTTGGGCTTGTGGGCAAAAAGGTTTTTTGTTTTTTTGGGTTTTTTTTTTTGTTTTTTTGAGGGGACAAATGTCCCAAAAAGGCAACAACTACTATCGTGACCCCCACCACCATAGGAAACTGACAATTCAGATGTCTCCTACAACCCCATTGTCATCCCCCGGGGACTACATTCACTGTTCCTATTTTGTGACCCAGGTTTTAGTTTTCTCATATTCACTTATTAATTTAAGGACAGACGTGTTGCAGAAAATTGGGACCTGCATAGAATTTACCCTAATTGGGCCCAAGGTGACGACCCCCCCTTAAAAGAAGGCACCCTGTGTAGTCTCCGAATCCTGACTGACAATTCCCAAAGCTAGTTGTTTGACTCGAGAATAAACCCAGACAGTTGTGGTCACATAAGCAAAATAGACGTGGGAAAAACCTTTAACCCTTTACCGCCACAAGCAGGTTGGACATATAGCCGGCATCCTCACCCAAGAACACGGTGGCAGACAGCACCCTCCAGAGTATTACTCTGGGATACTACATTCAGTTATTACAGTGACCCCTGCTTGTGTAAGAGCTGGGCAGCTGTTTCAGGACTCTATTAGAAAGACAGAGGACATAGTGTTAAGCTGCCCCCTCACTCCAAGCTCCTCATGCTGTATCTGAAAGACTCCAACAGGCTCAGACCCACCATCTTTAAGTATAAAGGCCGAACAAATATTAAGTTTTTCTCTCTTTACATTCCTCCATAATGCTCTCAAACTGTAATGGTCTAAATCCAGCTGCATGATTAACAGTGGATTGTAGAAATGGGAGAAGAATATTTGGATGGGGAAGTGGGAGGGACCATGAGCCAAGACCTGCCCCTGAGGGAGGGACCATGAGACAAGACATGTCCCTGTGGGAGAGACCGTGAGACAAGACTTTCCCCTATTTTTCAAACTAGCAGATGAAGAAGTTCAGTTTGATGTGACACATGACTGTCATGCATTGGTGGAGGCAGAAACAAAGGACTTGGCAAATATCACTGATGTACCACTCACTAACCCCTCTGCTGAGTATTTTATAGATGGTTCCAGAGCTTTGGACAATGATCAAGGACTGTTCATCACCGGGTATGCAGTAGTCCACAATGGTAAGGCAGTAAGAACCATTCCCTTCGAGCTACTCTGCACAAGAGGTTGAGCTGAAGGCATTCGCTGTAATGTGCAGTCTGGGAAAAGGTAAGAAGAGTAATGTATTTTCTGACTCACAATACGCTTTTGGGGTAGCACACGACTTTGGCGTCATTTGGCGGAGTCGTAATTTCCTGACCTCTGTTGGCAAACCCATAAAGTATCATACTATGAAGAAAAAGACATGGATCGCACATCCCAAAAATACAATGATCTAAAGCCGCTAGGCAAAAAATTAAATAGAACATGAGGTTCTTTTGTTACCATTCTGATCAGATTGTATTAAGCCCACTGCCACGTCACGGCAAACCTCTTGAGTGGGTCCCTAACCTGACCTTTTTGTGCGGCACTGTGCACTGACCACCGCCGTAGCGACAAAGCGCCAGCAGGGCGGGCGAACTGGTGCCTCACAGCACCCATGCTGCAAGGCAAAGCCCCCAAGGCTCCAGGCCGCGCCGCCCCACTGACACCACACCACCACAACAGCAGCCCCCACACAGCACCAGCACACAGTGAGAGGAGCTGTGCACTCACCTCCCACTGGCTCCCAAATGTGAACTGGGAGCAAAAAGAAGGCTGACCCCTCTTGCAGTCTCCTGCTGATTAAAATCACCTGTGCCAAATGGGGAGAGTGCAGATCCAAGCAAAAAAAAGAGGGGGATAGAATGATATATACCATACTATGAAGAAAAAGACATGGATCGCACATCCCAAAAATACAATGATCTAAAGCCGCTAGGCAAAAAATTAAATAGAACATGAGGTTCTTTTGTTACCATTCTGATCAGATTGTATTAAGCCCACTGCCACGTCACGGCAAACCTCTTGAGTGGGTCCCTAACCTGACCTTTTTGTGCGGCACTGTGCACTGACCACCGCCGTAGCGACAAAGCGCCAGCAGGGCGGGCGAACTGGTGCCTCACAGCACCCATGCTGCAAGGCAAAGCCCCCAAGGCTCCAGGCCGCGCCGCCCCACTGACACCACACCACCACAACAGCAGCCCCCACACAGCACCAGCACACAGTGAGAGGAGCTGTGCACTCACCTCCCACTGGCTCCCAAATGTGAACTGGGAGCAAAAAGAAGGCTGACCCCTCTTGCAGTCTCCTGCTGATTAAAATCACCTGTGCCAAATGGGGAGAGTGCAGATCCAAGCAAAAAAAAGAGGGGGATAGAATGATATATACCATACTATGAAGAAAAAGACATGGATCGCACATCCCAAAAATACAATGATCTAAAGCCGCTAGGCAAAAAATTAAATAGAACATGAGGTTCTTTTGTTACCATTCTGATCAGATTGTATTAAGCCCACTGCCACGTCACGGCAAACCTCTTGAGTGGGTCCCTAACCTGACCTTTTTGTGCGGCACTGTGCACTGACCACCGCCGTAGCGACAAAGCGCCAGCAGGGCGGGCGAACTGGTGCCTCACAGCACCCATGCTGCAAGGCAAAGCCCCCAAGGCTCCAGGCCGCGCCGCCCCACTGACACCACACCACCACAACAGCAGCCACCACACAGTGAGAGGAGCTGTGCACTCACCTCCCACTGGCTCCCAAATGTGAACTGGGAGCAAAAAGAAGGCTGACCCCTCTTGCAGTCTCCTGCTGATTAAAATCACCTGTGCCAAATGGGGAGAGTGCAGATCCAAGCAAAAAAAAGAGGGGGATAGAATGATATATACCATACTATGAAGAAAAAGACATGGATCGCACATCCCAAAAATACAATGATCTAAAGCCGCTAGGCAAAAAATTAAATAGAACATGAGGTTCTTTTGTTACCATTCTGATCAGATTGTATTAAGCCCACTGCCACGTTACGGCAAACCTCTTGAGTGGGTCCCTAACCTGACCTTTTTGTGCGGCACTGTGCACTGACCACCGCCGTAGCGACAAAGCGCCAGCAGGGCGGGCGAACTGGTGCCTCACAGCACCCATGCTGCAAGGCAAAGCCCCCAAGGCTCCAGGCCGCGCCGCCCCACTGACACCACACCACCACAACAGCAGCCACCACACAGTGAGAGGAGCTGTGCACTCACCTCCCACTGGCTCCCAAATGTGAACTGGGAGCAAAAAGAAGGCTGACCCCTCTTGCAGTCTCCTGCTGATTAAAATCACCTGTGCCAAATGGGGAGAGTGCAGATCCAAGCAAAAAAAAGAGGGGGATAGACTGATATAAATACCATACTATGAAGAAAAAGACATGGATCGCACATCCCAAAAATACAATGATCTAAAGCCGCTAGGCAAAAAATTAAATAGAACATGAGGTTCTTTTGTTACCATTCTGATCAGAATGGTAACAAAAGAACCTCATGTTCTATTTAATTGATGAAAGTGATGAAAGATAATACAAAGACCACAATTACCATCAAGAAAGTAATAAGTAAGGTGGTTTGCAGATATGGGTTTCCCAAAACTATAGAAATTAACAGAGGTGCTTACTTCAATGGAGAATTAAATGAAACAGATCATGGCTACTTTGGGAATAGAACATGCTTTCCACGTTCCCTATGACCCACAAAGTAGTGGGAAGGTGGAACGCTTTAACGGTACTCTTAAATTAAAGTGCATGGAGGAAACACACTTGTCCTGGGTAGATTGCTTGCCCATCGCATGACAATCGCAGCTGCGCTCTGAAGCGGACCTTTTTTAAGCTGCGGTGCAGAGCGCACACCTGCGCACATAGCCACAGACATCAAAATCGTATGAGGGATGTCACACGTTTCAATTGACTAGGTTCGTGCAACAAAACGCTCAATTCTAGACAAAGATACGATGTGTTTGCGATCAACGGTTTTGCGTTCAATCCTGATGGCACTTAGATGTCACACGCAGATACCTCACAAACGATGCCGGATGTGCGTCACTTACAACTTGACCCCAACGACGGATTGTGAGATATATTGAAGCGTGTGTTGGGGGCTTAAGACATTCTGAAGGAATGAGGTCTGTCTCAAAAACTGCTGAAATTGGTGTGCCAAACCTTCGAGGCAAAGGAGGATTGACTTATATGTGTTGTGTTGGGAGAACCACTGACATAATACACTTCATAATTCCTAAGGATTTATATCTAGTATGTGGTCACCAGGCCTATAAATGACTTCCCCGGGGCACAGAGGGGATCGACACCTCTGCACGCCTTATGCCGCTACCTTCATATTTCCTCATGGTGTTCTAGATATAAGTGCTTTACCCAAACATTCCCTATATAACCGAGCTGCAGACAAATGTCTCCGACAATTTGGTTCTCAGGTATCACTGGGTGGCTGATGGACATTTTACAGATGGGAATGTTGGTACTATTAGTGTATGTAGCTGCTAGAATTGGTATATTTGTTATGACAACACTATGAAAAGAGACATGTAAGATCAAGTATCACAGGCCGTCAGTTACCACATGTGAAAAATACCTCAGTGCTCCCTTAGTAAATATATATGATGAAATTTACAAACAAGATATCTATCGGTGAACGGGGTTGGGCCCTCCATGCTGTCATAGCATGGGGATATAGCTGATGGATAAATTGTCTGTAAATAATAAAAAGGGAGGAATTGTTATGGTTAATATTTTATATTAAGTTTTGATTATCATTTAAGCAATTTATATATGTTTAATAATTTTGTATTTTTGTATTAGCTTTATAAATGTTATTCATAAAAGCAATAGCACTGGGTGTAAAGAGGCCTTTGTCTAAAGTTTCCTTGTTAAGCCTGCTTTACACGTTGCAATTAGTTGTACAATCGCATTTGCGATGTGACACGCCCAGGTTGCATACGGGATCTTATGAGATTGCACGTTGGTCGTTCATTTGCTGTCACACGTGCATTAGTAGTCTATGTAAAATTGATCAATTTTGTGTGCGATCCTTTAGATCATGTGTTCTGTGACGTATGCATTGGGCACCTTTTTTTTTTTTATTTATTGACTTGACAAGCGTGTGTAATGTGTAGGGATGCGTTTTTACTATGTCATCTGCCATTCAGCTCTGCTACATGGCCGCTGACAGCAGACACAGACAGCCATGTAGCAGAGCTGAATGGCAGATGACAGCAGACACAGAAAGAGCCGCACTGTCAGAATGAACTCGGGTGAACTTCACCCGACTTCATTGTCATGCTGCGGCTCTGTCTGTGTCGCGTCCTGATTAGCGGTCACCTGTGAAGGGCTCATCGGTGACCGGTAAACTCCTGAGTAACTGAATTGAGCAGCCCTCTCTCATATACTCACCGTTCCCCGATCCCCGGCGCTGCACGGCATTCACACTGCTCCGGCGGCTTTTACTGTTTTGAAAAAGCCGGCCGCCCATTAAATAATCTCGTATTCCCTGCTTTCCCCGCCCACCGGCGCCTATGATTGGTTACAGTGAGACACGCCCCCACGCTGAGTGACAGGTGTCTCACTGCACCCAATCACAGCAGCCGGTGGGCGTGTCTATACTGTGTAGTGAAATAAATAATTAAATAATTTAAAAAAACGGCGTGCGGTCCCCCCCAATTTTAAAACCAGCCAGATAAAGCCATACGGCTGAAGGATGGTATTCTCAGGATGGGGAGCTCCACGTTATGGGGACCCCCCCCCAGCCTAACAATATCAGCCAACAGCCGCCCAGAATTGCCGCATACATTATATGCGGCAGTTCTGGGACTGTACCCGGCTCTTCCCGATTTGCCCTGGTGCGTTGGCAAATCGGGGTAATAAGGAGTTATTGGCAGCCCATAGCTGCCAATAAGTCCTAGATTAATCATGTTAAGCGTCTATGAGACACCTTCCATGATTAATCTGTAAATTACAGTAAATAAACACACACACCCGAAAAAATCCTTTATTAGAAATAAAAAACACAAACATATACCCTGGTTAACCACTTTAATCAGCCCAAAAAAGCCCTCCATGTCCGGCGTAATCCAGGATGGTCCAGCGTCGCTTCCAGCTCTGCTGCATAGAGGTCACCGGAGCTGCAGCAGACACCGCCGCTCCTGTCACCTCCACGCAGCAACTGAAGACAGCCGCGCGATCAGGTGCTGTCACTGAGGTTACCCGCTGTCACTGGATCCAGCGGTGGCCGCGGGTAACCTCAGTGACAGCTCAGCTGATCGCGCTACTCACCGCCGCTTCTCTCAGCTCCACGCAGCAACTGAGGTGAGTAGCACGATCAGCTGAGCTGTCACTGAGGTTACCCGCGACCACCGCTGGATCCAGTGACAGCGGGTAACCTCAGTGACAGCAGCTGATCGCGCGGCTGTCTTCAGTTGCTGTGTGGAGGTGACAGGAGCGGCGGTGTATTCTGCAGCTCCGGTCACCTCCATGCAGCAGCGCTGGATGCGATGCTGGAGCATCCTGGATTCCGCCAGACATGGAGGGCTTTTTTGGGCTGATTAAAGTGGTTAACCAGGGTATATGTTTGTGTTTTTTATTTCTAATAAAGGATTTTTTCGGGTGTGTGTGTTTATTTACTGTAATTTACAGATTAATCATGGAGGGTGTCTCATAGACGCCTGACATGATTAATCTAGGACTTATTGGCAGCTATGGGCTTCCAATAACTCCTTATTACCCCGATTTGCCAACGCACCAGGGCAAATCGGGAAGAGCCGGGTACAGTCCCAGAACTGCCGCATATAATGTATGCGGCAATTCTGGGCGGCTGTTGGCTGATATTGTTAGGCTGGGGGGGGTCCCCATAACGTGGAGCTCCCCATCCTGAGAATACCAGCCTTCAGCCGTATGGCTTTATCTGGCTGGTTTTAAAATTGGGGGGACCACACGCCGTTTTTTTAAATTATTTAATTATTTATTTCACTACACAGTATAGACACGCCCACCGGCTGCTGTGATTGGGTGCAGTGAGACACCTGTCACTCAGCGTGGGGGCGTGTCTCACTGTAACCAATCATAGGCGCCGGTGGGCGGGGAAAGCAGGGAATACGAGATTGTTTAATGGGCGGCCGGCTTTTTCAAAACAGTAAAAGCTGCCGGAGCAGTGTGAACGCCGTGCAGCGCCGGGGATCGGGGATCAGTGAGTATATGAGAGAGGGGGATAGACTGACATGGACAGAGAGTGAGGGACAGAGATAGTGACCGACTGACAGAGATTAGTGACTGACAGACATTGTGAGGCGCTTCAGAACGCAGCTTTTCAGCTGCGCTCTGAAGCGGACCTTTTTTAAGCTGCGGTGCAGAGCGCACACCTGCGCACAAAGCATCAGACACCAAAATCGTATGAGGGATGTCACACGTTACAATTGACTAGGTTCGTGCAACAAAACGCTCAATTCTAGACAAAGATACGATGTGTTTGCGATCAACGGTTTTGCGTTCAATCCTGATCGCACTTAGATGTCACACGCAGATACCTCACAAACGATGCCGGATGTGCGTCACTTACAACTTGACCCCAACGACGGATTGTGAGATATATTGAAGCGTGTGTAGCGGGCTTTACTGAAGGTCCAGAAAACTGGACAGATCTGGTTTTAAGAAATTGAGCAGGATCCATAATTTACGATTATTTCCAACTTTCATTCCATTTTTGGTTATGTACTAAGCCGTCCCCTTATCTTTTGTGGTTTTAATAAACTACTGTTTGGGCATCTGAGATTCAGACAAAGCCTGGTACACGGACATTGACTGTGTGTTCTTGTGTTTGTCTCCGATGCATCGCTATTAATTGGACCAACATTGGCAGATCTGGAGATCACTTTGCATCTCACCCTAAATTAGCTCTCCCAGGAAAGGGGTTTCCACGACCTTCACAATTGTGTCCCACTTGTTGTTGATTCTTCACCATAACATTAAAATTTGTATTTTTTTGTTTGAAGCCTGAAATGTGGGAAAAGATTGAAAAATTCAAAGGGGCCGAATACTTTCGCAAGGCACTGTAACTGGAAAATCTTTTAGCTTCTTAACAGAAGAAAAAAAATCTTTTGCTTTTAATTGAAAATGCAATTTACCTACAGTGCTGGGCACAATATCAAATGCTAAGCCCTGTATATATTTATAGTGCTACCATTCCAATGAAACAGGAACCTTCAGGCGTTGTACTATTGATGAGAATGTGCTGTAAGTGCATTTACTAATATGATTAATACATACTGTTCAAAAAAATAAAGGGAACACAAAAATACGAAATCCTTGTTTAACTGTTCCCTTTATTTTTATCAGCAGTATATACCGTATTTATGTAAAGTGAATAACAATACTTCTATATGTTTTGTCACTACACTAGTTTTTTTCCTGAAAACAAAATAGATATTGTACCCCTTGTTAAAGTAGGGAGTTACACACCACAACCATGAAACAAGAACAAAAAAATGTGCAAGGTCCAAAAGGAAAAGAGTAAAATTACCGTAGCTTTTATAAAATCTAAGTTCAAAAGCATAACTGCTGCTTCTACCATTACTTGTACCTTTTCGGACCCTCTCTTCAGGATATAATTTTCTTGAGACTCCAATTTAAATCAGTCTATATTTCATGCTCTTTTAGGCATATACATTTTTTATATACTGTCCTATTATTATGACTGGTGCCATTTTCCTATGGAGGTAGCCCTCTGGGCTTCACCCATCAGTATGTCTTTGTGCCTATTGTGTTGAGTATACTTAGGGGTACTTTGCACGCTGCGACATTGCTAGCCGATGATAGCGATGCCGAGCGCGATAGTGCCCGCTCCCATCGCAGCAGCGATATCTTGTGATAGCTGCCATAGCGAACATTATCGCTACGGCAGCTTCACACGCACTTACCTGCCCTGCGATGACGCTCTGGCCGGCAACCCGCCTCCTTCCTAAGGGGGCGGGTCGTGCGACGTCACAGCGATGTCACACGGCAGGCGGCCAATAGAAGCAGAGGGGCGGAGATGAGCGGGACGTAAACATCCCGCCCACCTCCTTCCTTACGCATAGCTGCTGGAGGCAGGTAAGGAGATGTTCCTCGCTCCTGCGGCTTCATACACAGCGATGTGTGCTGCCGCAGGAACGAGGAACAACATCGTACCTGTCGCTGCAGCGAAATTATGGAAATGACCGACACTGCACAGATCACCGATTTACGGCGCTTTTGCGATCGTTTATCGGTGCATCTAGGCTTTACACGTTGTGACGTCATTACTGGCGCCGGATGTGCGTCACTTTCGATTTGACCCCGACGATATTGCAGTAGCGATGTCGCAACGTGCAAAGTACCCCTTAGTTATACTTATATTTTTGACCTGATTCTTTCTGCAATTCTTGGTTTTGTACAGGTACTCCATTTCCTATTACAAGTTTTAAAGACCTCTGACACTCAAGACAATGTACTGAATGTGATACACCATATTGATACTTTATGTATAGTATATAATTAGTAAACACCATTTAGTGACCCTATTTCATATTAGTTTTACCTTATTGGGAAGAAAGGTGTCAGTCTCCTCCTGAAGTTTGGTTTGGACATCCGGGTGAGTTGCCAGATGATAAGCCACAAACATGAGTGTAGTGCTGGTGGTTTCATAACCAGCCATAATGAAGATAAGTCCCTGAGCCATAATTTCAGTGTCCGTCAATTCTGTGATATAAATACAATGTAGAGTTGATTATCTTACATATGAGTGAGCGTAAACCTTTCTGCATAAAAACCTGAAATTTATATTGGCTAACTTTTGTATTATAGGGTATCTGTCACCAGGTTTTTCTTATGTAATCTGAGAGCTACATAATATAGGAGTAGAGTCCCTGATTACAGAAATGTCACTTATTAGGAGTATTTTGCTGTTTTAATACAATCAGTGTTTTATCAGCAAGAAATTATCACTAGAGGACAATTGGCCTTGTGCTTCCTAGTTCAACCACACCCCAGCACTGATTAGCAGCTCGTTGTCACTTCATATTATACACATAAATCTGTAGTTATATACCATGTAACATCTCAGTTCTGCTAGAACTACAGAAAAAACTGTGACTATCATAACTGCTGCACTAGTTAGAGTAAACTAAGTTATACATTGCTGGAATCAGGATCTCTCTCCCTACCTCAGGCTGCTGTAAGATACATAGCAAAAATATGCTGACAGATTCTCTTTAAATCACAAATATGTAGACAGAACCCAAAGCAAAAAAGAGAGCATGCTATACTCACACTGTTTATTATTAAAGGCCATAAAGTTAGGTCCATAAATATTTTGACAGTGACACAAATGTTGTCATTTTAGCTGTTTACCAAAACATATTCAAGATAATCAAAATAGGATTAAAAGTGCAGACTCAGCTTTAATTTTAAGGTGTTCACTTGCTGGAGTAAGAGTTTATAAATTACAGCTCTTTAATAAGTAGCTACCTCTTTTTCAAGGGACCAAAAGTAATTGGACAATTATTTCAAAAGCTCTTTATTAGTCTTAATAATCCATCATCAATTAAGCAGGTAAAGGGTCTGGAGCTGATTCCAGGTTTGACACTTGTACTTTTTCTGTGAATCCCCCATATGCAGTTAAAGGAGCTCTCAATGGAAGAGAAACAGACCATCATTAGGCTGAAATGAACGACGAAATCCATCAGAGTGGTGGCAGATATGTTAGGAATTAGCCAAATCAACAGTTTGGTACATTCCACACAAAAAAGGAGCGCATTGGTGAGCTTGGGAACACAAACATGCTAGGACATCCACAAAATAGAAACAGTGGTGGATAATCACAGAATCCGTTCCACAGAAACCCCTTCACAACATCCACCCAAGTGAAGAACATCTCCACGAAGTAGGTGCTTCAGTATCGACGTCTACTAAGACTACGAGGGATCAGTTTTATTCTCATTTTCACAAGGAAAGACTAGAAGCAATGGGATGAAACTGATGGAGAAGAGACACAGATAAGATATTATAAAAAACTTTTTGACAGTGAGGGTGATCAACGAGTGGAACAGGCTGCCACGAGAGGTTGTGAGTTCTCCTTCAATGGAAGTCTTTAAAAAGAGGTTGGACGGGATGATTTAGTGAATCCTGCTTTGAGCAGGGGGTTGGACTAGATGACCCAGGAGGTCCATTCCAACTCTAATATTCTATGATTCAAAAGCAACCCAGCAGTTTTTTTTAAGGAAAAGAAGTGGAATATTCTGCAATAGCCGGGTTAATCACCAGAGCTCGACCCCATTGATCATACATTTCACATGCTTAAGACAAAACTGAAGGCAGAAAAACCCCATAAACATGCAACAACTGAAGTTAGCTGCAGAAAAGGCCAGCAAGCATCACACAGGAGGAAACACAGCGTTAGGTGACATACATGGATACCATAGTTTATGTGAAAGTTACTTTGTCCAATAACTTTTAAGCTCCTGAAATGAGGTTTTGTAGAAAAATGGTTCTACACATTTAACAGGATATTTTTGGTCAACCACTTTTATTAAACTTGAAAGTCTCCACTTCAACTGCATCTCAGGTGTTTCATTTTAAATAGAAAATTGTGGGCTGCATAGCCCAAATCACAAAGATTCGGTCACTGTCCAAATGTTTATGGACCTACTGTAGCTATATAGTTTTTTAAAATGCTGGGCTTCTACAACCCTAAGTAGTGTGCCAACGACCAGCAGGCCGTTGTCTTGGCATACAAGGAAGATCCCACCTTCAGTCACTATGCTCAAGATGTAAAGAAACTTAGAGTCAAGTAAATTCTCTTCTAGTAATGTTTTCCATTCAGTTATGTAATAATACTATACATTGTGCACATGTTTTTTGTACAATAAGTTATACCGTGTTTCATTGAAAGTAAGCCCTACCCCGAAAATAATCCCTAGCAGGAGTTTTCAGCATTTTCGGCAAAAGGCTTAAATATAAGCCCTACCCAGAAAATAAGCCCTAGTCACAGTTTAATAATGAAGTGTCCATTCATCTAACAAAGTTAAAGAATATTGCAGGAAACTTCATTAGAGAAAGCAGACACCCCTAAAAGAGAAAACAAAAGACAGAAGACCCTGACCGCACACCCACACACATCAGATCGCACACCCATCACACACAATAGATCGCGTACACACACACAATCACACATCAGATTGCATACCCACCCCATCACACACATTATATCGCACACACACACATAAACAATCACGCATCAGATTAGCCACACACACTCACCCCATCCAGATTGCTTCTGGCTGGCAAAGAATCCTGGGATGCAGTGCAGTGGAGCGTGAGGACCTGCGTGTGAAACGCATGGAAGACCCGGCGGTGGAACACATTGATGCGTTTCACACGCAGGTCCTCGCACTCCACTGCACAGCATCTTAGGATTCTCTGCCAACCAGAAGCAATCAGTATCGCTGGATGGGGTGAATGTGTGTGTGCAATTGTGTATGCGATCAGATGTGTGTGTGTATGAGTGTACATGAGTGTGTGTGGTGCGTGATCTGATGTGTCTTGGCCAGAAGCAGAAGAGAATTGCATGCATCATACCTGCTGGGAGTACCCAAAGACCGCAAGAGGACCTGGGAGCGACACATATGCCCAGGGTCTGATAAGTATGACTCTCTTGGGAAGGGGGATCTGCATTTTTTGAGGGGTAAACTTTCCCCCTAACCTTGTTTCCTCAAGAATAAGCCCTACCACGAAAATAAGCCCTATTGCTTTTTCTGGGTCAAAAAAAAAAATTAAGACAATGTCTTATTTTCGTGGAAACACAGGTAGCAATATTCTATACTGTAAAAGCCCAACAACATTTGGAAGCCACATGAGATATAATGTAAATAAGATACAGAAAGTCAGCATTCATACCTTTATAGCCATGATCTGTCTCTCTTGTACTGGTGCCTTTGGATTGAGCATCTACCATGAGTTGTAGGAAATCTACTCGATCCTGAAAGACCCAAGAAAAGATCAGAGCAAGCAAAGATACAGAAAATGTTACAGTGGAAGTTTGGATTAAGGCTATGTGCGCACGTGTGCGCTCTGCACCGCACCGAAAATGTGTGCTTCAGAGCGCAGCTGAAAAGCTGCGTTCTGAAGCGCATGGTGCCGGCAGATTCGTGCGCTCTGCATGTTGCCTCTCCCTATAGACAGCATGCAGAACGCACGAAAGAAGTGACATGTCACTTCTTAGAACGCAGCGATTCGGCAAGCAGCCGAATCGCTGCGTTCTAACATGCCACGTGCGCACGGCCCCTGCACAATCTCCATAGATTGTGCAGGGGACGCAGGACGCATGCAGTTACGCTGCGGTGCAGAACGCAGCGTAACTGCATGTAATACGCACACGTGCGCACATACCCTAAGAGTAACTTGGTTTGAGAGCGTTTTGCAAGACAAGCAAAGTTTTTAAAAAAAATTGTAACTTGGTTTAAGAGCAATACTTTGCAATAAGAGCAAATCCTCACCATGCACACTTCCAGACCCGTCCTATCACCACGCTCTGACTCGCTCTAGAGGTAACGTTCTATACATATGTACTGTATACAGTATACCATTGTATAGTATAGACTATTTAGCATGTCTATCAATTTGTATTTGTGGATACAGTATTGTACTTTCTTTCTGCTAACGAGTACAGCACATTGCTTGTACTGTAATCTAATTGCCTGGGCAGTATTCCTAACTCCATTTGGCTTAGTTCTGCCCTTATTTTGGGGAGAATAGATTTGGGGTGTGTTTTTCGTGTATTGTACTAGAATAAAAATTGTCATATTTGTGCATCATTTATTCTCTCTATAGTACCTCCTGCACATCAACAATTCTATTGGAAGCTAACATGCAGTTTAATTTGTTTTTTTATGGGTTTTTTTTCTGTACAGTATTTTGTATTAGTGTAGTGTAATAATATTATATGAATACAGTACATTATTTTGTATTACTATAATAAGTTTGTATAAATACAGAAAATATTTTTGGGTTGTGCAATGAATTGTCTGCATTTCAATTATTTCCTATGTGAAAATTTGCTTTGATATAAGAGTGACTTGGTTTAAGAGCACAGTCCCGGAACCATTATGCTCATAATCCAAGGTTCCACTGTATTTGTAATCCTCTGTGTTCTACTTGAGTACTACTGGTATGTCCTAGATAATTTAGTGACTATCTTCACTGCATCATATATTACTGTCTGCCTTTTTCTTAATGGGATTCTCCAATATTGAAAAATCAGCGTCAGCTCAGAGTCATAAAATATCAACATTTTGTCCCTTCCAGAACACTAAAGATGGATGACAGAGGACAAAAAGTGACTCTACCAATATATATTGCCCAGTTGGAGTTGCACATCACTTACTGTATGAATTCCTTTCTGTCTGTTTTTCTTAATGCTTTTTATAGCATCTTGAAAAAAATTGAGAACGCTCATTGGAAGAAAGCAGAAATTCAGTTTTTCAAAAACAGGAATCATGAATGGACACAGAACTGTAAGAATACAGAATAATATTAATCATTTCATGAACATTATGATTATTATTTTTCATATTTTCTAGAAACTAGAGAACTTTTGTGGAGACAGAAGAATTGATGGCTATATACTTGTTATGATGTCTCAAGACTAGCACTATGTACAGGAATGAGGGGGTAAATCTCAGGAACGGAGAGGCACAGGAAAAAAAATCATACCCCACTCCAGATCTAGAAGAACAGCAACATTTACAGCAGACAAAAAGTTAATAAACATTGCATTAACTTACTTGTTGTTAAGAAGAGAGGGTTAAAAAAGGAGAAGGTGAAAAGTTTTCTTCCATTGGTCACAAATGGATCATTGGGATTGTTCAATGAATCCACATTCACACTGAAGGATGTGCTCAGGACAATGTCCATACTGTAGCTTCCAAAGATGCTGAAAAGACAAACTGGCAATATACTAAACTGACCGCAATGAAACCAGGACCATCATGTATCATCTTCATATGCCCCATCTGCTGTAGTGGCAAACACTAGGGAAGGATCCCAAAGATTACATTGCAATCTCTTCCTTCGTGGCAGCTAAAGATAATGCTTGTCCTGGCCATGTGTGATAGATTTGTGCTCTGGACAATTTTACTGTAGTATGATAAGTTGTACAGAAGTGTGGTCAACACGACACACAATACTACAGTTTAATATTATGTTGCATAGACTGCAGGATACCCTAATTACTTCATTTTCAGCACCAATTTAATGACCATTCCTCATCAGGTTATACAGTATCTGAAGGAGGCAGAATATAGAGTACCACATATGCCAATGAATAGAACATATACAACTATTGGGTAAGTGCACTCCAACACAAACAAAAAAAAATACTAGTGGTGCAAGATGTAGAGATAAAATAATATTTCTTAAGGTCCAGTCACACTAAACAACTTACCAGCGATCCCAACAACGATAGGGATCGCTGGTAAGTTGCTAGGAGGTTGCTGGTGAGATGTCACACTGCGACACTCCAGCGATCCCACCAGCAACCTGACCTGGCAGGGATCGCTGGAGCGTCGCTACACGAGTTGCTGGTGAGCTCACCAGCAACCAGTGACCAGCCCCCAGCGCCGCGTGGAAGATGCTGCGCTTGGTAACTAAGGTAAATATCGGGTAACCAACCCGATATTTACCTTGGTTACCAGCGCACGCAGCTACACGTGCAGGGAGCCACGCACACCGCTTAGCGCTGGCTCTCTGCTCTCCTAGTTACAGCACACATCGGGTTAATTACCCAATGTGTGCTGCAGCTACATGTGCACAGAGCAGGGAGCCGCGCACACCGCTTAGCACTGGCTCCCTGCTCTCCTAGCTACAGCACACATCGGGTTAATTACCTGATGTGTCCTGCAGCTATATGTGCACAGAGCAGGAGCCGGCACTGACAGTGAGAGCGGCGGAGGCTGGTAACGAAGGTAAATATCGGGTAACCAAGGACAGGGCTTCTTGGTTACCGGATGTTTATTGTGGTTACCAGCCTCCGCAGAAGCCGGCTCCTGCTGCCTGCACATTTAGTTGTTGCTGTCTCGCTGTCACACACAGCGATGTGTGCTTCACAGCGGGACAGCAACAACCAAAATATGGCCCAGGACATTCAGCAACAACCAACGACCTCACAGCAGGGGCCAGGTTGTTGCTGGATGTCACACACAGCGACATCACTAGCAACATCGCTGCTACGTCACAAAAGTTGTTCGTTAGCAGCGATGTTGCTAGCGATGTTGCTTAGTGTGACGGGGCCTTTAGGCTGGGGTCACACTGGCATATAGCATTTGATGCGAGATAATTGGATGCGATAAGCTAATGACACTTGGCTCAAACTCTGCTGTTAGCGTGTGCCGAGTGTCATCTACTATGCTCCGATTCTCTCACATCAGTTGTGGAGAAAATCATTTCTCCATCTTCTCCACTGCCTGTCCTGGCATGTATTCAACTGCACTCGGATGATATCCGAGTGGAATATAATGTGTCATGTACAACTGCCCCAAGATAGTCCTCCTCTCTATGTTACCACACTCAATCGCTTATCATAAGAGAGACATACTCCGCTTTTGCCTGGCGGCGGCGCGCTCCATCATACCTAGGTACTGGAAGTCCTCCACGATACCTCCCATCTCAGAGTGGTACTCTGAAATGGCAAACATATGTAGGATGGAGGAGCTCTCTGCCGACATTGCGGGCACTAGAGACAAATTTTGCAGGACCTGGGGAGAATGGATCCTATTTAAAGATTCTCCAGATTTTGTTAAACTGTTTTGACGGAGCCATAACATCTTATTAGATTGGTGGAGTAAAGCTTGGTCAGGGATGAACCGGATAAGAATGTAGGATCACCTGATTCTCAGATGACAGAGAGCGCCCCTCCCCCACCCTAATCAAATCAAACTACCCACCATTTTTCCTTGTGTGTCTGCCTTCGTCTTCCCAGCTTACTCACACTGCTACCTACCTCCCCCACACTTCCCCTTCTGATTTTCCTCCCTCCTCCCCCCTTTCTTTCCTTTTTTCTTCTCTCTCTCTCTTCTCTTCTCCTTCCCTTTTCCTGGGTTCTCGTTGGAATCCAATTTGAAGAGGTCTATTGAGGACTATAGTTGTAAAGTGTTCACTATTCGGTCAAATTGAGATCGAGACAGATTGAGAAAACATGATTTCTTTACTATGCAATTTATAAAAAGTTTGACATGTCAGTCATTCAGTTTCACATGCTGTATATGTATAATATGATATGTTTACAATAAAAATAGATTGAACATAATGTGTCATGTACACCTATAGACTTCTACATGGGTGCATGATCCAAGATAAGCTGTAAATCAAAACATTCAGCAATGTTTTTTTCTTATGCCGAATCGGCATGAAAAAAGAAACGCTGATTGGCATTGCCTAATAGTATAACATTGAAGCGAATGTTATCCAATAAAACATCGCCCATGTTATACAGTGGTGTGAGTGGGCCCTTATATTGTCAGTTGCAAAAGTGTATTTCTTGTCTGAACAAATATAGTTTGCCCGGACTGATAGTTTAGCTGGACTGATCGTGTGCCCGGACTGATAGTGTGCCTGGACTGACAGTGTGCCTTGAGTCTGCGGTGGTTCATATAAACTGTATAAAAAGCTATGTACTTACTTTTTGATGTCTATAAATTCTTTGTTATCAATCTTCTTCTGAATGTTCTTAACTAAAAGGTCTCCATACTGTTTTATTATCGGGAACATCTATAAAGATGATAACAGAGAGGTTCTTTAATGGTCTCTTTTTACACACCCAAAAAATGTGATTAAGTCTGCAACAGAGATGCCTAATAAAGCCTTTAACACAGATGTGCAAACGATGTGACTTTTTTTTTTTGCACATACTTGTAGTATGCAATTATTCATGTTCCTATGGCATATATAATATACTAGCTGTAGTACCCGGGGGCGTTGCACTACAGTCATATGAAAAAGTTTGGGCACCCCTATTAATGTTACCAGGGTTATCATTCTATGATGATGTGTCTTGTATGGTAGCTATAGTATATATATATGGTAGGCTACCATACAAGACACATCATCATAGAATGGTTCCCTTGTCTCCCTGGGCCTCCTGATGAACCGGACTAGGGGCGGAGAAACGCGTCAAGGCTGTGCAGATGCACTTTAATAAGGGAAGTTATCATCTTTTTTTCTTTTGAATATGATATTCAGTCATTGTAATTGAAACTGTATGCTGGCATTGTTCCAGGGTACTGTGACTGCCATATGCAGGTTGGCACTTGTTTAATGGGCTTGGACCAGTATATAAACTTTGTATTTTTGTCCTTGGGAGTGTTATATTATATGATACAGGCTTATTGACCCCTGCATTATTTATGCATTTTTTCCTCCCTGGAGATATATTGAGGTCATGATAAGGCCAACCAATATTTAGTAGCATATTTATATGGGCAGTCCTGCATTTGTCCTTATATGGTAGGAAATTCATCAGGGTGAGTTAGGGATAGCCGCCGTGGAATGGGGGCGCCCAGGTACGTTAAGGCGGTATACCTCCGTTGTTAGGAAGGAATGAGTTATAGATCGATAATACAGTGAGTGTAACCCCATTGTGGGACCCCATACCTCCTTTTTACCTTCCACCTTTTGAATTAATTTTGTATCCTTTAATAAGCAATGGCATCCATGTTGTATATCTATACCACCCTGTGATATTTGTTGCACAGGTGAATCACTTGGGAAAATAATTTTAATAAGTATTTAATAAAAAAGTAATTTTAAAGGGATTGTTGTTTGTTTCACGAGATATATATACACTTTAACTATCCCAAAACAATTTGAGTTGTTAGCTTCTCCGTCTGTCTCTTTGCCCATCTGTCTCTTTGCCCGTCTGTCTCTTTCCAGGGCTGTCTCTTTCCAGGGCTCTCTCTTTGCCCGTCTGTCTCTTACCAGGGCTCTCTCTTTGCCCGTCTGTCTCTTTGCCCGTCTGTCTCTTTCCAAGGCTCTCTCTTTGCCCGTCTGTCTCTTTGCCCGTCTGTCTCTTTCCAAGGCTGTCTCTTTGCCCGTCTGTCTCTTTGCCCGGCTGTCTCTTTCCAAGACTGTCTCTTTGTCCGTCTGTCTCTTTCCAGGGCTGTCTCTTTCCAGGGCTCTCTCTTTGCCTGTCTGTCTCTTTCCAGGGCTCTCTCTTTGCCCGGCTGTCTCTTTCCAAGGCTGTCTCTTTCCAAGGCTGTCTCTTTCCAGGGCTGTCTCTTTACCCGGCTGTCTCTTTGCCTGGCTGTCTCTTTGCCCGTCTGCCTCTGTCTCTATCTCTCTGTCTCTTTCCCTGTCTGTCTCTGTGTCTATCTCTCTGTCTCTTTCCCCGTCTGTCTCTGTCTGTGTCTCTCTGTCTGTCTCTTTCTGTCTCTCTATCCGTCTCACCACCGACATCTTATTAGCTCACACATAAGCATCCTATACTAACAGTTTATTTTGTTCCTATAGCAACCACTGACAGTTGCTATTAATAGCCCGTATCTCCCACCTTCATTCAGATTAATGGAGGCAGGATTTTGGAGACTAACTGTAAAGCGGGGTTAAATTTTCCCGTCCAAACATAGTCTATGACGTTCCCTGAGTCACATGAGGCGTCTGTGCAAAATTTCGTGATTGTAAATGCGACGGTGCGGATTCCTATAGCGGACATACACACACACACACACACACACATACATACACACATACACTCAGCTTTATAATTAGATACATGTAGCGATGGAGCAGATACTATGCGTCATAACAATTTTTTTGGTTTTTAAAGGAATTTCCAATATCTACAACACATGAATTTGGTGAACAGTAGTACAGCTTTATTTTGTCAGACATGATTGTAAAAACTGGCCTTCATAAAGAGGTAGCAACTGTTCGAAATATCAGTTAAAAGAGGAAGTAACATGTTGATAAATATGGTGTATGAACTTTCCATCATATTGGCAAAAAAATAGATGAAGCCAATGAACAGTATGTTTTTTATGCTCTTGATTTTAAAGTGGCATTTAGAAAATATACATTTTTTCACTTGTACATTGTTTCTGTTTTGTTAAAAATGTTAAAGGGAACCTGTAAAAGAAATTATGCTATTTACCTTCAGCCAGAGTGGTAATCTGCAGATAAATATTGTTTTAAATATACACTACTCACAAAAAGTTAGGGATATTTGGCCCTCGGGTGAAATTTATGTAAAAATTCACACAACAGTGACATTTTATCACGAAAGTAGGCCATTTAAGTAGAAGCATGCAATGGACTCACTTCAAACAATTCATGGAAACAAAAGCCAACAGTGGTGGGTATAGCCCCCCATAAAATGTGAATGTCTCAATTTCTTGTCATGTCGCCTTGAGCATCAATTACAGCTTTACAAAGTGGAGTTATTGTCTGCTGAGGCATGGCATCCCACTCTTCTTGAAGGATGGCCCTCAGGTCATCGAAGTTCTGGGGTACAGAGTTACGAGCCTCTACACGGTGACTCAACTGATCCCATAGGTTTTCTGTGGGATTCAGGTCTGGAGAAAATGCAGACCGCTATATTTGGGGTACTCCTGTCTCAAGCAGCCATTCTCTAATGACATGACCTCCATGAGCTAGAGCATTGTTGTCCATAAAGATGAAATTAGGTCTGTATTGTTCATGCAGAGGCACAATGACTGGACTAATGATGTTATTTAAGTAGTAGGGGCTTGTCACTGTACCATTCACAAAGTTTAGGGCAGTTCTGCATTTACTAGACACACTTTCCCCCCTTTCCCCCACTGTAATACCACTGCCACCAAAGGCTCATTTCGTGACAACAGTGGCTGGTGCATAGCCCTCTTCTTGACACCTCCAACATCATTGGCAGTCATCATTTCTGCTCAGCATGAATCATCTTTCATCAGTGAAGAGCACTGAAGCACACTGGTCTTCTGTCCAGCATAGATGATGCTTGTGCCTCATGTTGGCACGCAGACCACACTGATGTAAATGGTTTTTAATATTCTGACATGACACTTGGGTACCTCTCAACTTCCTTAAATATGCCTGGAGCTGTGTTGCAGCCATTATTCGGGTCCGAAGGGCATTGTTCATAATGAAGTGGTAATCATTGTGTGATGTGGACAAGAATGTTCATGTCTATATCGTTCTGTGATTCTTCCAGTCTCTCTGTATCTCTGTTGCAACCTGCAGATGACACTCTGTGACACTGTAAGCTCAGTGGCCACATCTGTCTGAGAACATTCTGCTTGAAGCCTCACAATCAAAAAGTACTGTTTGTTAATTGTTAGGTGTTATCTTGTTTTCATGATGTCAAAATGTGAACAGCATGATGAGGAGGGACTGTTAAAAAACAATTCTTTTTCATTTTGTGTCTGGCCAAGCGCTTCCTCCAGTTCTTCCAATGAGATGTCCCGGTCCAGCAATTCCCTGTTTACATCACTCAGTGTAGGAAGAGAGAGAGCATCCAAATACTGCTCAATCTCAGTCTCCGTGAGGTCACAGTCTGATGTGTATAGCCGCATATAATACCTCTTTATTTCTCTTATTATATCCTCGCTTTCTGTTACAAAGTCACCTGATTCCATCTTTAACCTTTTTATATAAGAAGATCCTTCCTGTGCTCTAATGACTGTGGCCAGTAGGTGCCCCACGCCCTCCCCCGCCATAAAATAATTTTGTTTAAGGAAATAGCGTTTATTTTCTGCCACCAACATGAGATTTTCTTTGAGTGACGTTTGTGCCTTCTCTAGAGTGTTTTTAGTTTCTACTGTCGGGTTGAGCACCACCGCAGCCTCCGCATCAGATACCTTCTGAATCAGACTCTGGGTGTAACCTTTGGTTTGATTTTTGCGTATGCATATTTCTCTAATATATATGCCCCTTACCACAGCTTTCATAGAGTCCCAAACTATGTGTGGCGGTGCAGAGCACTCATTAAGATGAAAATATTCTAGAATGTTATCATATAAAGATCCCCCAATAAGCTGGATCCAGAAGGGATTAAGTTTCCAGATAGGCCTAGGCAGAGTGAGGGGGTTTCCCCATGCAAGCGTAACATGTAATGGTGAGTGATCAGATACACTTCTAGGTAGGTAGGCCACTTTTTGTGTATATGAGGCCATAAGTGCGTTTCCAAAAGACAGGTCTATCCGTGACATGGTGTGGTGGGAGCTAGAGTAACAGGAGAATTGTTTGGTTGTGGGGTGTTGGGCACGCCAAAGAGCTACAAAACCCAGCTCTGTTAGCATTCTAGCAAATGAAGTTGGGGCGGCGTTCTCCGATATGTTTCCCGAGTGTAATTTATCTAGATAGGGATGTAAGTAACTATTAAAATCCCCTATCAAAAGCGTCGGCACAGATGGAAGGGAATCTAAAATAGACAATATCCTTTTTACCGGTTCGACTGAATATGGTGGAGGGATATATATCGCAACCAGAATAAATTGTATACCATACAGCGTGCAAAGCAAACATACAAATCTGCCCCCCGGGTCAATCACTGGTTTGGTACATGAGAACGGGATGGATTTGTGCACCAACACACTCACACCCCGTGCATGGGTCGAGTATGTGGAATGATATTCATGCGCGATCCATCCCTTCCTCAGCCAATGAACATTATCCCTGACCATGTGGGTCTCAGAGAGACATAAAATAGCCGGTAAAAGTTTCTGTAGGTGAGTAAATATAGCACATCTTTTGTTCGCATCTCCGAGCCCTCTAACATTCCACGCTACAATATTTAAAGATGTCGCCATAAGCGTAGACTAAGATATGATCCGGATGGATACTTCATACCTGGAGGAGAGAGGCGTTCTCCACCGATTCTCAAAAACATTAGGTTGAGCGACACGACTGAGGCACACCACACTTCCCAAACAGATTGCATCATACAACAATGTAAGGGGTAGTCGGACCCCTGGTAGTGAAGGAGCGTTTTTCCCCCCCCTGAAGACGCCACAGTGGTATGGTGGCAAATTGTAAATGTTGATGGTAAAATGTTACCTGTCATAAACTGTTTCCCCACTAGGTGCCAGTGTAGAGCAGTGGTTCCCCTGGTAACAGTGGCAGGGAAGGAAGGGGCAGGGCAGCCTAGGTGGGGAAGGAAGGGTTCGGAATGCAGAGTCGAGTGTGCAGTGAGATGTGAGAGGCGAGCAAGCTCTGTCTGAGGTGACGGGGCAGAGTGTGGGAGTGAGACGAGGCAGTCAGCCTGAGTGAGTACTCTTGTCTAGAAAGCAGAGGAAACCCATGAGAAACGGTGGAAGAGTTGGGACTAGTCCGGAGCCGGTGGTGTGTACTAGAGTGGAGTGCAGCTATCAGGGGGATAACAAGTGGCCCCTGCAGGCGAAGGTTAGTGCCCTGACAAAGAAGTGGAGAGGTGAGAACTTATCCAGAGCCGGTAGTGTGTGCTGGATCTGCCCTACAGTAAATCCGGGTTAGAGCGCAGCTACTAGGGGGTTAACGTATGTCTCCTGCAGGCAAAGGAAAGTGCCCGTAGAGAAAAAGGAAACCGTTTTTGTAGAAAAGGACCTGTAACTTGTAACGTACTAAAGTGAACCTGCTGCAAACAAAAAGATGGAAGCTTTGTTTAATAAATCGGTGTTTGGTTTATCTGCTGCCTGCAATTGTCTCTTTCCTGACAGTGAAGAAGGAGCTGGAGAGCACAGAAAGAACGCTGTCATGAATGGGCCCCATGCATCCACACTCTGCCCCAACAACACACCTGTTTTGCAAGTAACGGCCGGGCCGGGGTTCAGCCTGCGGCCCACAAGGCGAGGGGACTCGACTACACCCCCTGAGGCGCCCCCTGCCCCCGTTACATTTTGGCGTAGTCGGCAGGATCAAGCCCGCAGAAGAGAAACCCCGAGCAGAGACCAAGTGGTGCCTGATGTACTGAACAGGCCACAAGATGGCGGGAAGATGGCGGCCGTCCTCATGGATTTAGTGAAGGCGCGAAAAGTGGGCGCCAAACGAAAAGCGCTGGCCTGGCCTGTAAGGAAGAAGCCCGGAGTGCACCGCCCAAAGAGGGGAGGTGCTTGCCCCGAGATACTGCAGAGGTCTAGAGACGTGGGCGGCGCCGCAAGAAAGAAGAGGCGTCGCAAACGCTGTGCCGACCTGGTGGGTGAGGCCGGGGGCGGAGTATGGGCAGAAGCGGGAAAAGAAGAACCGCCTCCACCTTCCCCGGCGCGATTGCAACCCCGGCAGTGGAAGAAGAAGCAAACTCCAATACCTGGACCAAGCAGAATGGAGAACAGAGCGTGGCGCGCTCAGCATAAGCAAGCGCTCGCTGAAGCCTGTGGGCTGAAGAGTACCCCGACGGTCGCGCCAAAAGCGGCCGCCGAACCTACGGCTGGAGACAAGCCAAGAGAAGCATCGGCATTACTGGTGATACATCAGAGTATGGTGTCGCACCCGGTAGTTGTTGTCGGCAGCCCACTGCGGTCCCGTCCAGCTACCCCCTCACCCCCGCAGGAGGCTGAAGGGCCTGAACCGGAGAAGGAAGTACCGGAGCCACCGGGTTATGAGCTGTTTCGTAGGCTACCCCGCTTACTTGGACAGTCCCTCTCCGACCATGTGAGGGCCCAGCGGGCCGAATGGCTGCGTGCATACCACCCAGCGTGAAAAGGTGGTCATCCGGAAGAGACGTCTGTTTGTTGTTGGGAGCCGGTGCTGTTAGGAGCCAGCGAATGTTAGAGCTCAAGCAACGTTAAAAGTACTGCACCCGGGAGGAACTTAATGCAGAACTGTGCGTGGACTCCTTCCGTGACTGTTAAGAAGGAATCTTGTTGTCCTGTTGTTTTCTGCCCACCCAAAGACCGGGAGCGCTTGGAAATAGCCTCCGGGCAGATGTGCGACTAAGACCGGGAGCGCCTGAGGAGGGCCTCCGGGCAGATGTGCGACTAAGACCGGGAGCTTCCCTGGAGGGACTCCGGGCACCAAACTTGTGTGCCAATCTGTGTGTTTTAAGTATTGTGTTTTCCTACATGTGTTGTTTTGCAGGTACGAACCTCGCCAGGAGGCTGAGGTTAAAGAGGGGAGGAATGTAAGGGGTAGTCGGACCCCTGGTAGTGAAGGAGCGTTTTTTCCCCCCCTGAAGACGCCACAGTGGTATGGTGGCAAATTGTAAATGTTGATGGTAAAATGTTACCTGTCATAAACTGTTTCCCCACTAGGTGCCAGTGTAGAGCAGTGGTTCCCCTGGTAACAGTGGCAGGGAAGGAAGGGGCAGGGCAGCCTAGGTGGGGAAGGAAGGGTTCGGAATGCAGAGTCGAGTGTGCAGTGAGATGTGAGAGGCGAGCAAGCTCTGTCTGAGGTGACGGGGCAGAGTGTGGGAGTGAGACGAGGCAGTCAGCCTGAGTGAGTACTCTTGGCTAGAAAGCAGAGGAAACCCATGAGAAATGGTGGAAGAGTTGGGACTAGTCCGGAGCCGGTGGTGTGTACTAGAGTGGAGTGCAGCTATCAGGGGGATAACAAGTGGCCCCTGCAGGCGAAGGTTAGTGCCCTGACAAAGAAGTGGAGAGGTGAGAACTTATCCAGAGCCGGTAGTGTGTGCTGGATCTGCCCTACAGTAAATCCGGGTTAGAGCGCAGCTACTAGGGGGTTAACGTATGTCCCCTGCAGGCAAAGGAAAGTGCCCGTAGAGAAAAAGGAAACCGTTTTTGTAGAAAAGGACCTGTAACTTGTAACGTACTAAAGTAAACCTGCTGCAAACAAAAAGATGGAAGCTTTGTTTAATAAATCGGTGTTTGGTTTATCTGCTGCCTGCAATTGTCTCTTTCCTGACAGTGAAGAAGGAGCTGGAGAGCACAGAAAGAACGCTGTCATGAATGGGCCCCATGCATCCACACTCTGCCCCAACAACACACCTGTTTTGCAAGTAACGGCCAGGCCGGGGTTCAGCCTGCGGCCCACAAGGCGAGGGGACTCGACTACACCCCCTGAGGTGCCCCCTGCCCCCGTTACAACAATAAACAAGAAAAACAAGGAGAGAGATAGGGCTCCGCACACCAGTGCGCAGTGCCCCTGCCCTCAAAATCAAGTGTATCTTACACATTTCTCCCAAATAGAGAGAATCAGGGCTAAAAATACGCCCCAAGTCCATGCAGGGAGGGGGGTCCACAACTCGCTAGTGCAGCGTGTGTCCACAATGAACCGGCCGTCTCCCAACCTGGATCCTAGATGAATTTAACTGTAATGAGCTCACCAGCATAGCGTCCCAAACAAAAACAACGCCTGGCGGCAGAAAGGGAAATCTCAGGTATTCTTCCTCCTCAGGTATCATTGATATCCAGCCAAGACAATGCCGCCCCAGCCGTATCAAAAAAATGAGTCTCTCCGTTCGCAGCAATCCGCAGCTTAGCAGGGTACATCATGGAGTATGGCACTTGTAGGTTGCGCAATCGTTTTTTGATCTCAATAAATTGCGCTCTTTTACGTTGCACTTCCATGGAGAAATCAGGAAATATTGATATCTACCTCCCATCAATTGCAAGTTCTTTGATATCTCTGGCTCTGCGCAGGATAGTGAGTGTCCCTATCTTTATAGTGCAGTAGTTTAATCAGAATAGGACGTGGGGGTGCTCCCGGCTGTGGGGCACGCGCAGGGACCCTGTGCGCTCTTTCAATGGTGAAAAAAGAGGATAGTATGTCTTTTTCCATGGTGTCTTTAAGCCATTTTTCAAAGAAATTCAGTGGATCATTGCCCTCCATCCTCTCTGGGACCCCCACCAGTCTCAAATTACTTCTGTGGGAGCGGTTCTCTAAATCATCCACCTTGCTTAGCAGTGTGGAGATATTTTGCGTGGCCTTTCCCAGCTCTCGTGACATTGGTGGTAATTTATCCTCTGTTGTACTCACTCTTTCCTCCAGCTCCCCCATTCTGATAGTCACCCCTTGCAGCTCACGTTTAATACAGGCCATATCTGAGGTGACAGTTCCCATTTGGCTGCTTAGAGTGGCCAATGTGGTATTGCAAGAGTTAATTGCTGCCAGAATGTCTCTCAGTATGGCCTCAGTGAAAACAGGTGTTGTTTGCTCCACATCTCCCCCTCCTCCCTCTGCCAGCGCAGGCCTCTGTGTCTGAATATCTTGTGCTGCTGAACATGCAGGGCCCAGGGTACTCACAGTCTCACCGTCGGGTATGTTTTCTCCCTGCTCCAGTGCCCGTTCAGCGCTGCCATCGGGTGCCTCGTTGTAGGTAGGCTCTGTGCCACGGGCCACTCTGGCAAACCGCTCCAACCTGCTTGCTACTCCCACTGCTCCAGCTCGGGATGGTGTGGATGCCGGCGGTGCCATATTGGATTCTTCAGAGGTGCGCTCCTGCGCGTCTTTGTCCCTTTTATTGCTGCTGCGGGTCGGCATATCCTGGCTGTGCTCGCTTCCCCGGGTGTTATAAGTAGTGTTGCAGCCCTCCAGGGTCGGTAGTGCCTGTCAGCAAGGCCGGTGTGCAGGATATTTCAGGATCCAGGCAGGAGCTCACCCACGCTGCTTCCTCTCTACATGAGGTCCAGGCCACGACCCGTTAAAAAACAATTCTAATTGAAAACCGAAATATATTGGGCAATTCATGCATCAAACACCTGTTGTGAGTTTTGGAATTAAAGGAAACCTGTCAGCAGAAATTTCGCCCAAAACCTAAAAGATTCCCTCTCTGCAGCTCCTAGGCTGCATTCTAGAAAGGTCCCTGTTATTATTGTGCCCCATGTGAGACCAAAATAAAGACTTTATAAAGTGGTACCTTTTTGTATGCAGATTCTGTAAATGTGTGACGGGGGCGGGCTGCCTGATGGCCGTTAGTCTGCTTCCTGCCGCTTTAGGCCGTCCCCCATCGCTGATTTCCATAGCTGTGGACGCCGCCCAGTGCTCCACAGGTCCCCGCGCATGCCCAGTGCTCATCTCTCGTGGATGAGCACTGTGCCCAGTGTCACCGCTGGTGACGTGCGCGCAGGCTTTAGATTATGGGCGGTGCTGTGATGTTTATTACCAAGCAACCGCCCATAATCGCGGGACCGCGCTTTCCCCCTCGGCGTCCTTCGTTCTGCGCAAGCGCGGTGCTGCTGACCCCACGTCACCTCCTTCCCATCTTGCCCTGAGGCAGGAAATAGATAGAAGGAGGTGACGTGGGGCCAGTATCAGGCAGCCCGCCCCCGTGTCACATTTACAGAATCTGCATACAAAAAGGTACCACTTTATAAAGTCTTTATTTTGGTCTCACTTGGGGCACAATAATAACAGGGACCTTTCTAGAATGCAGCCTAGGAGCTGCAGAGGGGGAATCTTTTAGGTTTTGGGCGAAATTTCTGCTGACAGGTTCCCTTTAAGCTCCTTGATGGAGAACAACAGGTTTTGCAAAAGTACTGAAACACTGAACAGTTGGACATGTGCATTTAAAAATTTAGAGACGGTCACATTTGGTTCATCTGAAAAGTGCATTTTAGGATCATCTTGAAATTTCACCCAAAAGTCAAATGTTGCTAACTTTTTGTGAGTAGTGTATATGCAGCAGTCTAATTGGAAATGTGGCTGCAGTTTGTTAATGAAATAATATTCTCACTTCTAATTATTGGACGGCACAGAGACAGTGACCAATCAGTGAGCTCTATACAGTAAACGCTCTAATCATGTCCATGGCTCTTTGATTGACATTCCTGCTCTTTACCATGTGGGCTGAGTAAGATGTCACTCAAGGAGCAGGGGGTCTTGTGCAGATCATCAGAAGCAGTAGTGGCTTGTGGGAGCACCACAGACCGTTCATTTCAATGATTATGTAGTCTGAGCAGTCAGTCATCACAATCATAAATAAGTGGAAGATTGTGTTTTTATGGCAAAAGTAATAGGGCTGGGAAAACTCCTGAAATCACCACAAGCACACCATAAAATGTGTAAAAATGTCTATCTATATCTATCACAAAAGTGAATAATTAACTCAACCTACAACCGATTAATATTTAAACCACTGGCAAGAAAAATGAGTACACCCCTAAGTCAAAATAGCCATATTGTGCCCAAAGTGTCAATATTTTGTGTGGCCAACATTATTTTCAAGCACTGCCTTCACTATCTTTTGCATGGAGTTCACTAGTGCTCAATAGGGTTTAGCTCTGGAGACATGCTTGGCCAGTCCAGCACCTTTACCCTCAGTTTCTCTGGCAAGGCATTGGTTATTTTGTAGGTGTGTTTGGGTTTGTTATGTTGGAATACTGCCCTATGGCCCAGTTTCTGAAGGGAGGGGATTGTGCGCTTCTTCAGTGTCCCTATGCTCCCTGTGATGCTGGATTACGTGTCTTTCCACATGATCCGGCTAGTCACATGGGGCATGATGCGGCGGGCGACTGGCGTTCCCGTTGCCACGGTGAGGCATGCGTCATAGGTCTGCATCCAGGGCCTGATTGATGGATAACATCTTTTAAACATCCCTTTTCCCTCCATGATGCTGGCCCTGACGAAGGCATCCAGCCGGAACATGCGTTGGGGCGGTCGCCATTCACGCACGAGCTGTCTACTTTCTTTGCCTTATCATAGGTGAGCCTACAGTTTTTATTATGCTGGTACTAGTCTATATTATGTTAATACTTTGAAATATTACGTTCCACCTCTCTATAGTGGGTTCACCTAGTGGCCTAATATTCTGGTTTGCTTGTGTGGCGCCCCAGGACCTGGTCGCCACAACAGCATTGCCCTTCCAAAGGGTTAATGCTGAGCCTGGAGGTAATTGGGAGGTCCATTGGCCAGTAAGTTTAACATCCAACGCAGTTCTCCCTCCGGCCAGCAGGGGGAGCTCTGAACCTGGAATTCCAGGGAGCCTTCCTCAAGTCTGACCTGAGGGAGGAAGTAGTGGTCAGTCTGTAGAGAGAAGTGGAAGGAAGCAGACGCAGAGTGAGCTGTCCTGTGGATCTGGGGCCTAGAGCTAGAGTAGCTTGGCCCAGGGAAGCAGGAGTAGCTGAGAGGCAGCGGAGAGACTCGGACATCGGAGTCTGTGGCCACCAGGGCCTAAAATACTCCCTGGTAGCCGAATCCGAAGGGCAGGAGAGCTGCAAGCACCTGGCCCATAAACATCCCAAAGGTACAGCTGCAGCATCAGGGCCCGGTGTGGACTCCAGCAGAGAAGCACCAGAGAGGGCCTGCGCAGCCTGCTACAGAGGGAAAGGGACGTACCATCAGTCCCAGCAGCAAAGAGGGCCATTGCTGGATTCAGAGAAGCAGGGTCCTATCATAACAAAGAAAAGCACAGGAGTAGGCCTCATACTCAGCTGGCCAGAAAGATCACCCCAAGTATTTCCAGGCCGACCGGATCCCCATCACCACCTGTAACGGTCTCCCAGGACTGGACTGTTCCCAAAGTAAAAGAGGAAAAGGTAAAGAGACTGTTGTTTGTGCCTGGTTCTTTCATTGCCTGTCGGCCCTGCACCGTGTTAGCCACACAACCCCATAGACTTTCACGAGCACTAACAGTGTCCCCGGGGCTCCGCTCCACCTGTGGGGAGCAGTACCACCATTGCTGCCATAACATCACCCCGGAGGCCTCACACAGCAGCGGCGGCTTAATAGCCACAGACCACAGGTGGCATCACGAACACAAACTTTATTCATCAAGCCACATATTCTACTGACACCCACCAGGGCCACGGAGCCGGGCCCAGCCACCACTGACTACCACCGGACTAGTCCGGCCCGGCACCGGGTGTCCCATAGCCCTGGGGTGGGCGAGTCACTTGCATGTTGCATACTCGCACATACAAGTGTATGTTCAGCTCGCCATGTGATAATGATATCTGATGGAATGTGCGCCACCTACATGTTTGTGTAATACTTCCCGACCTGTGCAATCACTAATAAAGATTTCTCACTGCTTTGCTTTATGGGTGTTTGATCACAATTTTTTCCTTTTTATATTCTGCTTCACTATATCACAGTACATGTTGGCTTTTTGGTTCCCTCAATGAACTGTAGCTCCCTCAGCCAGCAGCACTCATGCAGACCCAAACTAGGACACTCCCACAACCAGGCTTGACTGTAGGCAAACCACACTTATCTTTGTACTCCTCACCTGGTTGTTTCCACACACGCTTCACACCATCTGAACCAAATAAGTTTATCTTGGTATCATCAGATCAAAGTACATGGTTCCAGTAATTCATGTCCTTTGTCTTTAGTAAACTGTTTTCGGGTATTTTGGTGCATCATCTTTAGAAGAGGCTTACTTCTGGGATGACAGCCATGTAGACTAATTTGATGCAATGTGCGGCGTATGGTCTGAGCACTGACAGGATGAACTCCCACCTCCTTAACCTCTGCAGCAATATTGGCTGCACCCACCTTTGAATATGATGCTGAAACCGTGAATTCAACTTCTTTGATCAACCACGGTGAGGCCTGTTCTGAGTGGAACCTGTCTTGTTAAACATAGTCTTTTTTTGTCACGCTGGTGGGTGTGGACCTACTGCACCACGGGGCCGGGCTTACCTTGCAGGAACTTGACTAAGCCGCTACCTGGTTCTTCACTAGAGCCACTGCTGGTGTGGTTAGGCTTGTTACTGCAGGTAGGCATCAGGTGCCACTCCAGGGCAGTCCTTGATACTGCAGCAGCTGAACCCAGGAGTCAGGAATGCAGGAATGAACTTTAGACAAGTGAAAAGTCTGTAGGACTGCATGAACAGACTGGATGGCTGGTACAGGCAAGACAGCTGATACAGACTGAACAGCTAATTGAGACTGGGACACTGGACTGGTACTGGTTCAGCATCTTGGGTTTAGGTTCACAGGACAGGTATTGGTTTTGGGTACACAGAATGAGTACTGAACAACAGGTACCGGCCAACTACCAAACACAAAAGCAAGCTAAAATTACACATTGCTCAGGCACCTCCCTAAGGGGAAGGAGATTTTGGTATGTTGCCACTTTGAGAGGCAGGGAGAATGTGCGCTCCCTAAGCACGCTCCCACAAGGCCTGTTTGCCTTGCGCAGGTCCAGGGGTCAAGAAAACGCAGCAGGCCAGGAGGACAGAGCAGAGCGGCCGGGAAGGAGAGCATGTCGGCGTCCTTGCCGGGGTGAGGGTGAGGAAACGTGCAGGGACGCCGTTTGTGTTACACTTGGCCACCGTACTACTGCTCAGTTTTAGGGTGTTGGCAAACTTCTTGTAGCCTCAGATCCTCAGAGAATTCTTTGCCATGAGGAGCCATGTTGAACTTCCAGTGACCAGTATGAATGTGTAATAACACCAAGTTTAGCACACCTGCTCCCCATTTGCACCTGAGATCTTGTAATACTGAGTCACATGACACCGGGGAGGGAAAATGGCTAATTGGGCACAATTTGGCTGTTTTGACTTAGGGATGTACTCACTTTTGTTTCAATGGTTTAGACATTAATGGCTGTGTGCTGAGTTATTGAAAGCGCACACCAAATTTACACTGTTATACAAGCCATACACTGACTACTTTACATTGTATCAAAGTGTCATATCTTCAGTGTTGTCCCATGAAAAGATATGCTAAAATATTTACAAAAATGTTAGGAGTGTATTCACTTTTGTGATATACTGTATATATGATTTGTCTACATAGTTTACCTGCTTAAGTTTACCGCTGGTGAATGTCGGTGACAACACTGTACGTATCCTCTTCCATTGATCATCCTCGGCAATTGACACTGCAGATTCTAGGGGGCCATTAAGTCCAAAATTCTAAAAAGAAGCAAATATATATAAGTAACATAAGTAATAAAAATTACCAGAAATATACATAAAAGTACCAAGATTTAGCTGGAGGACTTACTCTTCTGTTGGTAAATACAGTATAGCATTCCTTAACCAGAATGGATTTAATGATAGCTGGGTCCATAACTGCCAGTACCGGCTGTCTCCCATCAAAGAACCTGATAGAGAAAACTGATGTGTTCAGATATATTGTGAAACCATCACTATATGCACAAGCTCATTGCTTCCATTTAAAAAGGAAAAGTTGAACAATATCAGCCATATACCTCAGTGATGAGATTACAGGACATGATCCTTTCTAATGTCTAATTAACGCAAACATATCTAACCACTTTTACTGTAGACAAAGGGATTTTACCAAGGTTGAAAGCATAAAATATTTAATAGCGTACTGATAGTGTGACGCCCTGGACTAGCCAGGTAGTCACAGATAGGCCCCGCATAACACCTTCCAAAGGTAACAGCAGCCAACCACAATAAAACCTAGTCACCTCCCTCAGGGATTAATGGTCACACCAGGGGGCGGAGCCAGGTGGTTGGCCACGCCCACCGAGGAGTCCAGAGGGCCTGAGGCAGGAGAAACACACAGAGGTTGGGAGTTGTAGTTGTCAGCAGAAAAGTGAAGTAGAGTGCAGCAGGCCTGTGGTGACAGGTCTGCAGCAGAAACTGACAGGTGTGAGGGTCGTAGCTCGCACACCTTGGCTGGGAGGCAGGCAGTGGCCTGGCCTGCAGGAGCTAGGAAGACGGCTAGGTGGAACCGTAAGGGACCGGGACAGGGAAAAGGCCCGCCGGTACCGAACCGGGAAACCGACTGGAAACCGGAGAACCAGGGGGTACTCAGACCCAGAACGAGGCCCAGAAGCCACTGGACCACATCAAAATCACTGATTGAGGTCTGGACTTTAGGTCCTTTCCCATCCCAAGTCCCGATTGAATGCAACAGCCCACCGAGGGGGATAGAAAGCCACCGCACAGGCAGAGAGATCCCACGGGCCAGCGCCTGCGGGCAAAAGGACTCCACCAACACATACACAGCCGGGGAGCGGACTCTCGTTGCTGAGGCACAGGCAGTCTACACAAACATAACAAGGTGCAGGAGAAAGGCCAAGACCACCAACCCGGGTTAGGGACAAGACGCAGCCAGCTGTGGGCACCGACCACCATCAACTTTGTTTACCAGAGACTTGCGTGTGTCAATAATCGTGAGTACAACAGTGCCATCCAGCCGCGCACCACCCTGCACCGCCCAACCACCACTCTCCCCAAACGGGTCCCGGGGCCACCATCCCTGCCCATGGAGGGGTTAACATCTTGCTGCACATCAATCTCCCCCGGGTTCCCCCGTACCGGAAGCGGTGGTGTCTACACCTTCACCACGTCCCGTGGGTGGCGTCACAAACTCAAAACACGGCTCCGGCCGTACACCTACCTAACCACCCCCATCGAGATCGCCAGCAACCCCTTGCAGAGCGACGTGACCCCCGGGTCCAGAGGCGCTCGAGCCACTCACCAAACGAGCCCGGATCCGAGCGGCTCGGCTGCGGCCGAGCGCAGGGCGGTACAATAGCTGCATAGGACACCCGAATCTGGAGAATGGGGCTCTGCACACCTTTGTCTGAATGGAGGGGTGGTCAAGCGTGTGCACTTCCACTCCACTCATGGTCTACGCAGGAAATAGCTGCTGTACTCTGCTTTCTCCAGTCCATAGACAATGTATGGAGTGCCCACCTACAGTCATATGAAAAAGTTTGGGCACCCCTATTAATGTTAACCTTTTTTATTTATAACAATTTGGGTTTTTGCAACAGCTATTTCAGTTACATATATCTAATAACTGATGGACTAAGTAATATTTCTGGATTGAAATGAGGTTTATTGTACTAACAGAAAATGTGCAATCCGCATTTAAACAAAATTTGACCGGTGCAAACGTATGGGCACCCTTATCAATTTCTTGATTTGAACACTACTAACTACTACTACTAACTACTGACTTACTAAAGCACTAAATTGGTTTTGTAACCTCATTGAGCTTTGAACTTCATAGGCAGGTGTATCCAATCATGAGAAAAGGTATTTAAGGTAGCCACTTGCAAGTTGTTCTCCTATTTGAATCTCCTATGAAGAGTGGCATCATGGGCTCCTCAAAACAACTCTCAAATGATCTGAAAACAAAGATTATTCAACATAGTTGTTCAGGGGAAGGATATAAAAAGTTGTCTCAGAGATATAAACTGTCAGTTTCCACTGTGAAGAACATAGTAAGGAAATGGAAGAACACAGGTACAGTTCTTGTTAAGCCCAGAAGTGGCAGGTAAAGAAAAATATCAGAAAGGAAGAGAAGAAGAATGGTGAGAACAGTCAAGGGCAATCCACAGACCACCTCCGAAGACCTGCAGCATCATCTTGCTGCAGATGGTGTCAATGTGCATCGGTCAACAATACAGCGCACGTTGCACAAGGAGAAGCCGTATGGGAGAGTGATGCAAAAGAAGCCGTTTCTGCAAGCACGCCACAAACAGAGTCGGCTGAGGTATGCAAAAGCACATTTGGACAAGCCAGTTACATTTTGGAAGAAAGTCCTGTGGACTGATGAAACAAAGATTGAGTTGTTTGGTCATACAAAAAGGCGTTATGCATGGAGGCAAAAAAACACGGCATTCCAAGAAAAGCACTTGCTACCCACAATAAAATTTGGTGCAGGTTCCACCATGCTTTGGGGCTGTGTGGCCAATGCCGGCACCGGGAATCTTGTTAAAGTTGAGGGTCGCATGGATTCAACTCAGTATCAGCAGATTCTTGACAATAATGTGCAAGAATCAGTGACGAAGTTGAAGTTACGCAGGGGATGAATATTTCAGCAAGACAATGATCCAAAACACCGCTCCAAATCTACTCAGGCATTCATGCAGAGGAACAATTACAATATTCTGGAATGGCCATTCCAGTCCCCAGACCTGAATATCATTGAAAATTTGTGGGATGATTTGAAGCGTGCTGTCCATGCTCGACGACCATCAAACTTAACTGAACTGGAATTGTTTTGTAAACAGGAATGGTCAAATATACCAGGATCCAGGAACTCATTAAAGCTACAGGAAGTGACTAGAGGCTGTTATTTTTGCAAAAGGAGGATCTACAAAATATTAATGTCCCTTTTATGTTGAGGTGCCCATACTTTTGCACCGGTCAAATTTTGTTTAAATGCGGATTGCACATTTTCTGTTAGTACAATAAACCTAATTTCAATCCAGAAATATTACTCAGTCCATCAGTTATTAGATATATGAAACTGAAATAGCTGTTGCAAAAACCCAAATTGTTATAAAGAAAAAAGGTTAACATTAATAGGGGTGCCCAAACGTTTTCATATGACTGTATATGCATGATCACTACTCCATATGGGTCTGTGCAGAGTCCCACTAGCTGAGTAGATGGAGGTCCCAGTGGTCCTATCTAGTGATCAGTAAGTTATACTCTGTCTTTTGGATAAGGGATAACTTTCAATCTTGGTAGAGCTCCTTTATTTACAGAAATAGAAATAGAGCTAAGTACATATTAAATAGTATTTTAAAGACTAAAATATTTTATCTCTTAAAGGGTATCTGACAGTGGAGTTGTATGGTATGGTCCCCGGACAGTTTTTAAATGTCCATTTTCTCTGAAATGCTCCAGTGTGTTTCAGAGTAAAACATACCAAACTGAAATATTATAACCAGTGTCTCATACATGCTGCCTGTGGTTCGAGCAGAACAAATCAACTGCCTCTAGTTCACCTTAAGTCTACAATGACTATAATGTACAGATCTTTAGATCATATAAATGTATTCACAGAATATCATAACGATAGGGGAAAAAGGTGTTAAATGATAGAATTTAAATAAGTAAATATAATGCTGGACACAAGAACCATTAAATTGTGGAATTGTACCAATCGCTGGACAGCTCACCACACTTGCTTGAAGATCCAATGCACAGAAGCCGTCACGGTGCCATCGGGGGGAAGACTGAATAGAAGGTAGAAAATCCAGCAAAGGTTCTTCTAAAAAAATATCCTTTAATCCATAACAAGAATACACAATGACTAAAAATTAGTTGTAATCCAAAACATGTTTGTCTGCTTGAGCTACAATATGTTTTTCATCTTGTATTGTTGATGGATGTCAATTTCAAGTTTTTATTCTTGTTATGAATTTATGGATATTTTTAGAAGAACCTTTACTGGATTTTCTACCTTCTCTCCAAACACGGGACCATAATTCAGCCAGAGAGTAGAGGACATGATGCTACACGGCTCACTGGACAAAAAAATCCAACATTATCAGTCAGGAGAATAGTCAATAACTCAGTTACGCTAAAGGAGAATCAATATTCTACCACAAAGTTCCCCAGCTGGTGCCAGTAAGGCTGCTTTCACACTACGTCTTTTTAACATGCGTCCTGAACGTTTTTTTAACGCAGAAACGGATCCAGTGCAAATGTGTTTTCATTTCAATGCATTTGCAATGGACTCGCGTTAACATGCGTTCACCTGCGTTTGTGTGCGTTATAGTGAGGATCCAGCGACTTGCAGTTTTTTAACATCTTTCAAAAACGCTACTTGTAGCGTTTTTGAGCTGCGTCCAACTTCTGCAAATTGCTGGATCCTGACTAAACAGCACGCAAACGCATGTGAACGCTGGCGTGCTGATAGGCAGGATCCTGCTTGCTCTACTGAGCATGCACAGAAACCAGCCCCGTGATCAGTCTATCTCTCTCCTCCCTCTGTCTCTCTCCCCCTCTCTCTCCTCCCTCTCTCTGTCTCTCCCCCTCCCTCTCCCCCACCTGAGAGCTGCGGCACTCGTAACCAAGGTAAATATCGGGTAACCACTTATCTTAGTTACCCGATGTTTACATTGGTAACGTGTGCAGGGAGCCCGGCTCCTGGCAGCTGCAGACGCTTGTAACCAAAGTAAATATCGGGTATCCAAGCAAGTATACCCGATGTTTACCTTGGTTACGAGCCTCGCAGCTGTCAGATGCCGGCTCCCAGTCTGGCACGTTTAGTTCCCATCACTCCCGATCACATTACTCCAATCCCCGCCCCTAAACATCCAGTGACAGGATCCTGCAAAGAACACATGTGTGATGCAAAATGTCGTTACTATATGTCGGAAGACAGAGTAGCGGGATGAGAATGAACTCGGGTGAACTTCACTGTCATGCCGCGGCTCTGTTTGTGTGCCGTGTACTGATTAGCGGTCACCTGTGGAGGATTCACCGGTGACCTCTAATCCCCCGAGTGACTGAAGTGTCCCCCCCTCTCTCATACTCACCAATCCCCGATCACCGGCGCTGCACGGCATTCACACTGCTCCGGCGGCTTTTTCTATTTTGAAAAAGCCGTCCGCTCATTAAACAATCTCATATTCCCTGCTTTCCCCGCCCACCGGCGCATATGATTGGTTGCAGTGATACACGCCCCCACGCTGAGTGACAAGTGTCTCACTGCACCCAATCACAGCAGCCGGTGGGCGTGTCACTATGGAGTATAGAAATAAATAATTAAAAAAAAACGGCGTGCGGTTCCCCCCAAATTTAATACCAGCCAGATAAAGCCATACGGCTGAAGGCTGGTATTCTCAGGATGGGGAGCTTCACGTTATGGGGAGCCCCCCAGCCTAACAATATCAGTCAGCAGCCGCCCAGAATGGCCGCATACATTAGATGCGACTGTTCTGGGACAGTACCCGGCTCTTCCCGATTTGCCCTGCTGCGTTGGCAAATCGGGGTAATAAGGAGTTATTGGCAGCCCATAGCTGCCAATAAGTCCTAGATTAATCATGTCAGGCGTCTCCCGGAGAAACCTTCCATGATTAATCTGTAAATTACAGTAAATAAACACACACAACTGAAAAATCCTGTATTAGAAATAAAAAACACAAACACATTCCCTGGTTCACCACTTTAATCAGCCCCAAAAAGCCCTCCATGTCCGGCGGAATCCAGGATGGTCCAGCGTCGCTTCCAGCTCTGCTGCATGAAGGTGACCGGAACAGCAGAAGAAACCTCCGCTCCTGTCACCTCCACGCAGCAAATGAAGAGAGCGTGAAACAGTTTTGCTTTATGGAATCCACATTTAGGGCAATGGTGCAAGAAATGCACTGGTGAGCTGCTATGTGGTATATTAAAGGCGTAAATTGCGTTGTGTACTAGCTTAAATTGCATCTCCCTTGGGAGATTGGGCTAGTGGTTCAAGGGCCAAGTCAAACAGAAGAGGGGACAGGGGGCACCCCTGCCTAGTTCCCTTCTGTAGCTGAAAAGATTTTGACAGAAAGCCCATTGTGGAAATTCTAGCTTCAGGAGTAGCGTAAAGTGCCTCCATATAGTTCCGAAAAGTACCCATTATACCAAATACTATCCCTAACCAATGCCAATTTACATTGTCAAAGGCCTTTTCCGCGTCTAAGGCCAACAACGCAGGGTTCCCCTTTATCAGGCCCGGTCTTTTTGTTCCATCTAGTACCGCCAACACTGTGCGAATGTTGAATACTGCTGACCTATTTTTAACAAACCCCACTTGATGTGGTCCTACTATCGATGGGAGGACCAATGCTAGCCAGTCCGCCAGGATTTTAGAGATTATTTTAATGTCTTAATTTATCAGCGCTATGGGCCTGTATGATGAAGGGTCCGAGGGGTCTTTTCCTTGTTTGTGTATTACCTTTATATACGCCATATGGCCTGACTGTAGTAGAATTTTATTTTGGAGAGTGTTGTTAAAATTTTTTACTAAAGTGGGCATAACATCTTCCTGTAGTATTTTATAAAAATTTCCCACTTCATTCCATCAGGGCCTGGGGCCTTGTTATTTTTAAGGTTTTTCACAACTGTTCTCACTTCCTCCTCTTTTATTGGGGCATTTAACATTTCCCTGTCCGATTCCGTAATTGTGGGTAATGACAGATTGTTTAGGAAGTTGCCTCCTTCTGTGTCATTTGCTGGCCCTTGTTCATACAGTTTTTTGTAGAATTGTCCAAATATGTCATTGACTTTCTTTGGGTCATTGTGGCTAGCCCCAGATGGGTCCCTCAAATGAGTTATAGATGTTAAAGGAGTTATTCCCTTTTCCATTCGTGCCAGAAGCGAACCTGCCTTGTTCCCGAATCTAAAATAATGTGATGCAATTCTCTAGCCCCTCATCCTCTCTGCCCTGTCCACCCACAAGTCAAATTCTGCTTTCTCTTTTATCCACTTGTTCCTATTACCAATAGATGGATTATTAATGTAGTTTGTGTATGCTTCTCTGGTCCTTCTGCTGGCTTCAGTGTATGCTTTAGTTGTTTTGTTTCGCAATGCTTTCACATATCCCATTATTCTTCCCCTTAGTACTGCCTTAGCTGCGTCCCAGTATAAATGGGAGTTCTCCTCATGCGCCTTATTATCCCATGTATATTCCTGCCACCACATTTTCACCAGTTTTTGGAAGTTCTCGTCCTGGGCTAAGTGTAAAGGGAATCTCCACAGTATGTCTGTTCCCTTGGGGTAGGTCTCTTCTAAGTCTAGGAGTAATGGGGAGTGATCTGATATCACCAGATCTTGTATGTCGATCCTCCTCATTTTGTTGAGTAGACCCTGTGTTAGTAGAAAATAATCTATTCTGGACCATGTGCTATGGACGTGGGAGAAATGAGTATACTCTCGGTCTGCCGGGTGTGAGTTTCGCCAAGCATCTATTACACTAGTATGTTCTGTGAATAGATTCAGCACCCTGTCATGTGTCCTGGCTATCATGCGTTTGTGTCCTGTGCCCGACCTATCTTCTTTGACGTTCATTACCGTATTAAGATCCCCTCCTATTATTATGTTCCTCTCAGGGTCCTCCAAAACCTGCCTCTCCAACTCCTGGAAGAAAATCTTATTACTCTCATTTGGTGCATATACATTATAGATTTTGAGTCGTCCACATGGGGTATCAAGCAAAGCTTTTTGTATTCTCCCATCTCCATCATTTTCCTGTGTTATTACCTTACAATTTGCCTGCTTATGGAGTAGTATTAACACACCTGCTTTATTATTTTGGGCTGAGGATCCCATCACTTCTCCCACCCACATTTTGCACATTCTCGTGAAATCCTGATTTTTCAAATGGGTCTTCTGAAGTAGGGCAATGTCTACTTTAAGCTTCTTTAAGTGCCTCAATATCATTCGTCTTTTGTGTGGCGACTGCAGGCCTTTAACGTTCCAAGACACAATTCGCATCCTTATATATTACTTGAAATCTTCTTATCCTATCTAAAACCTTCTTAAAACCTGTCCACCGCGTCTCTCTCTGGTGGTGCAAAAAAAAAAAAGTCAATTAAACCAACAAAATAACACCGCTATCCTATATCCTTTGTAGGAAAACACAGTTGCGGACTTCACTTTTTTCCCGCATGTATGTAGGGACTCCTACTGATCCCTCTTTCGCTCCTCAAAATATTTTCGCTTTCTTGAGCTTCCACACTTCACTTAAAGGCATGCTAAACATATCTTCAGAAATATATACAAGTATCCCCAAGCCTTGAGGACTGAAAATAGGCTGAACCTCGACCCAGTATAGAGAGGCTCATTCCCAGGAGAGATGAAGGAAAAGAAAAGAAAGAAAAAGGAAACAAAAGGAAGAAAGGAGGGAAGAATGGAGGAGGGGTCCAGAGGATGGTTATGGGAAGGAGAAGGGTCGTAAATGGGGGGTGGTGTGAATGGGATGGGGGAGTTGATTGGGACGGATGGGGTGGGAGGTAGTTTGTGGGTGGGAGAAAGTGTGTAGTCGGGGGGGCAGGAGAGGGTTTGTTTGTGGGTGACAAAGGGGGTGTGGGTGGCAAAGGGGGTGGAAAGTAGTTTGTGGGTGGGGGAGTGTAGTTGGAGGGATTGGGAGGGGAGTGTGGTTATGTGGGTATAGGGGGGCAGTTATGTGTTGGAGGGGGGTGTGTTTGGGTGATGGGATAATAAAGGGGTTGGGCGAGACAGGGAAAGAAGAAGGAAAGAGGAAGAAAAAAAAAAAAAGGGGGGAAAAGCGGGTGTATGGAGAGGGACTGGGGGTGTCTGGGTTATGGTAGAGTTAACACTTTCAGGCCCACATCATGAACTCCAGACCCCCATACAAATCCCCCTCCCCAATCGCTCCTTTAGAAACAGCATCAATACTCCACATTAATCATCAGCAATTTTGCTCTTGTATGGGCTATTTTATGTCCTCACCCCCTCTGGGGAGTAGCATCCCCACTCTTCGCCAGGGGTGATGATTTTGCAAAAGTCTTGTCCACATAACGTCTTGCCTGATCAAGGGCCGTGAATGTCTCTGTACCTCCTCCTGGGGCAAAGATTTTAAGGACGGCTGGGAATTGCAAAGCAAATTTTATCTTCTTTCTGAAAAGCTCTGTGCAGACATCGCTGAAGGCTCTTCTTTTCTTTGTGACCTCCGCCGAATAGTCACTGAATATCAGAATCTTATGTCCCCGTAACTATAGAATCTTAATGCTTTGTGCACACTGGAAAATGGAATTTTCTCAAGAAAATTCCGCAGGCATTCAAAGATTACCGCACCCGCGATAAAAAAAACGCGTCAAACCGCACCCGAAAACCGCATGCAGTTTGCTGCGGTTTTACTGCGGTATTGTTCGCGGTATTGCCGCGATTTTGCCGCGTGCGGTTTGGTACATGTGCTTTATTGCATTCAATGCAATAAAGCACATTGAAAAAAAAAAAAAAAAGGCATTTCATTCTGAGATAGAGAAATAGATAGATAGAGAAATAGACAGATAGAAGAATAGATAGAAGAATAGATAGATAGAGGGATAGATAGATAGATACAGTCCCTGTGATCACACGCTGCATTTCTCCCGAGCGGTAATGTGAGTTCACATTACCGGCTGTGGGAAATGCCCTGTGGTTACCTCTGCTGTCTCGCTGCGAGGCTGCATTCAGCGCTGTGTCAGTCGCGGCTGCATGGAAGCATCGCAGGACATGGATTACGCCGGAGCGGTGTGTTTCGGGAGGGATTAATAAACGGGTGAATGAGGCTTATTTGTGTTTTATTTAAAATAAAGGATTTTTCGGTGTGTGTTTATTCACTTTACTTACGGGTTGATCATGTCAGCTGTCTCATAGACGCTGCCATGATCAAGCCTGGACTTAGTGGCGGCGATCCGCCGCCATTAACTCCTTATTACCTGGATCGCCACCGTATCACGGCATCTAGAAGAGCCGGGGACACTCCGGTACTGTCGCATAATGCATGCGACAGTCCCGGGGCAGCTGCGGCTGATATTCTCGGCTGCGGGAGGTGGGAGGGAGGCGGGGGACATTAACCCTGCTCCTCGCCCTCCCCAGCCTGAGAATACCGGGCCGCCGCTGTGTGTTTACTGCGGCTGGACGGTAAATATACAGCAGAGCCCACGTGTTTTGTTTTCTATATTTCCGTTTGCTTTCTATGTGTATTCTATATGTCTGTGTCTGTGTCTGTGTTCTATGTTTGTGATGTCTGTGTGTGTCTGTGATCTGTGTGTGTGTGTTTACTCTCTGCTCCGCTTCCACTTCCTGTCATAATGACATCACTTCCCTGCAAACCGCAGGCAAGCGATGTACATTACTGCAGGTAAACCGCGAAATACCGGAGGGAATAACGCAGGAAAACGCAATGAACCGCACAGAATTTGCTGCCTGCATTATTCCCTGCGGGATTTCACGATTACATGGCAGTCAATGGAGTGAAATCCCGCAGCGATGTGCGGAAAAGAAGTGACATGCAATTGTTTTTGCTACGGGAATCCCGCAGCAAAACATGCAGCTGTCAAATTCCGCATAGTGCGCACAGCATTTTTTTTTTCCATAGGTTTTGCTGGTGATTCACTGCAGAGATGTTATGAACATTTTCTGCAGCGAAACATGCAGCAGAACCGCAGGAAATCCGCGGGAAAAACCGGTAAGTGCGCACAGGGCCTAAAGCTCTCAAGGGTATTGACCTAGGCTTCTATTCAATAAAGAGTGTTAAAACCTATTTTTCAATTAAGCCTCTGTTCCTTTTAATATCATATGTTAACATGTTGGCGTATAGGTTGTACTTCAACCTTAAAATTGATCAAACTATATCGAAAATAGCAGTGCCTGCAGCACAGGAATGTCTGTTGAAATGATGGAAACCAACACACATAATATATCAGTGGGACCATCAGGTGCTGTTGTTGTATGGTGGATCCACTGGCAATGCATCGAGCCATCCATCATGAATTGAAGCTACAATTCAGATGTGTATAAAGCATATTAACATAGTTTTTTTGTGTCCAGTTCCATTGTGTCATATGAGGATATTGAACATCAGTCATAATTTCTTTTGCAAATGCTTATGCAAAATAGCGTTATTTGAAAGTGCTGCTATACAGCCTTGTATACCGATGATAATTTCGGCAAGGTCAACAGAGGTGAACAAATATCTGTGGTTAACATTCAACGCAATAGAAAATTATAGGAAAGCGGACTGAAATTCACCACTAACATCACGGTAATAGGAAGGATTTATTGAAAATATATATTTCCTTAAAGAGGTAATCCACTATTTTTACATTGATGGCCTATCCCTAGGATAGATCATCAATTTTTGATCGGCAGGGGTCCAACACCCCTCACCCCCGCCGATCAGCTGTGCTCTGTCCCGTTGGCGGCAGCAGACTGCTGGAAATGCTCAGTTTCAGAGCTGCTCCGTCTCTGATAGTAGTCGCGGCTGGGAACTGCACATCCGCCTCCCATTCTAATCAATAGAAGGCAGATGTGCAGTACCCGGGCCCGGCCAGTAGCAGAAGACAGAGCAGCGCCGGAACTGAGCATTTTCAGTTGCCTGCTGCCGCCGCCGGGCCTGAAAACAGCCAATTGGCAGGGGTGCGGGGTGTCGGACCCCAACTGAGCAAACATTGATGATAGGCCATCAATGTAAAAGTAGTAGACAACCCCTTTAACACTCATTATAGAGGGAATTCATCAAGTCTAGTGTTTAATACTCCAGTCCTGATCAAAAGAGTAGTGAAGTAAGATGGCTTGTAATGAATTTGTGGCATATTTTCAGCCTGCCCATGTACAAGAGTCAGAAATGTACTCCAGTCATGGGCTACAGTAGTGTCTGGCACAAATTTTTGTAAATCTGTTGGCCCGTGCTAGATCGCTCCCCTCCTCTATGCCCTGCTCATTATAAGTCATAAGTAAATTTAAACCACTTGCTGGGCCATAAAATGATAAACTCTCCCCTATATTTTTACTTACCCCCATATTTTTCCATATTTTTTGAAACATTCCATATCAAATTCAAAAACTCCCTAAAAAAACAAAAAAAAGTATTTAATTTACTAACAAGTTGTAAAAAAATAATCATGTGTAACTCAAGGAAAGAACATTGTTAAATGTTTATAGGGCAGCTGGTTTATAAGGTCGGCGATAACAGACAGATATAGCAAGACCTCCCAAAACAGAAATATCACCGCAAAATAGGTAGTATATTATTATTCACCTTGAAATTGTGACATATATGCCTCTTTTATACAATATCGTATACTAGTTCTCAAATTGCTGCTACCTGTTCCTTTTTATATTCCCTGCACTGAGCTGTAGGATTCCCTTTATACAATTGTGTACTTGGCTCTCACATGTTCTGTAAATTAGAGGCGGACATATTAATAGCACACCTTGTACAGCCCATCCACACAGGGGCCCTAGAGGTAAGGGGGCTCATTTTCTCCTCAGCACATAGCTACTCTCATAGACAGAATTATTGCACTGAAAAGGGCTGATATACTGTTTTTGCACACGGGCCTTTTCCTGTCTGTGTCCTCCACTTCTGTAAATATAGATTTGTCTATGGAGGTGATGTGAGCATAGACTTAAGTTTAGACAGACACATTACGCATCTGTGCAGATCCAGCATCAACATCAGTGAAACCAAGGTTCACTAGACTCGGGGTCCCATGGTGTTCACTCCATGCTTGTCAGGCTTTGGGAATAAGACGAGGTCCACTATTACTTTGCTGTTAAAAGGACAACATTCACCTGTGAATGGCTCATCTACATGTAGTAGATCCTTTTGATTGTAAATTCAAGAATTTTAGGACTTCTCAGAATGAAACAGCAATGTCCTGAAGAACTACTTTAAAGGCAATTTGTAAACAGGTTTTTGTATTTAATCTAAAGGTAGCATGCTCTAAGGGATAAGACAGAATTCAGTGATGCCTCTCTTATTAAGATCTGTGGTGTTGTTTACGTGCAATGATTGTTTTAGCACTAGGACCTTATCATTGCTGGACTCGTCTGTGTAGTCCAACACTTCCTCTCCTGTGATTAGCACCTCCATAGACTTTGTACATAGAGAGCCTGGTGAGGTGTGTGTGGGGGGGGGGGCGGGGCAGCTCTCTGAGCTCCTCTGCATTCCTTAATGTAAATACTCTGATTGTGTCAGAACTGTTACATCCAGTAATCTAAGGGGTACTTTGCACGCTGCGACATTGCAGGCCGATGCTGCGATGCCGAGCGCGATAGTACCCGACCCCGTCGCAGCAGCGATTTCCTTGTGATAGCTGCCGTAGCGAACATTATCGCTACGGCAGCTTCACATGGACTCACCTGTCCTGCGACCGTCGCTCTGGCCGGCGACCCGCCTCCTTGTTAAGGGGGCGGGTCGTGCGGCGTCATAGCGACGTCACACGCCAGGCGGACAATCGGAGCGGAGGGGCGGAGATGAGTGGGATGTAAACATCCCTCCCATTTCCTTCCTTCCGCATATCCTACGGAAGCCGCAGTGATGCCGGTAGGAGATGTTCCTCGCTCCTGCGGCTTCACACACAGCGATGTGTGCTGCCGCAGGAGCGAGGAACAACATCGGACTGTCGCGTCAGCGTAATCATGGATTAAGCCAACGCTGCACCGATGATACGATTACGACGCTTTTGCGCTCGTTAATCATATTATCGAGCCTTTACACACTACAATGTCGCATGCGATGCCGGAAGTGCGTCATTTTCAATTTGACCCCACCGACATCGCACCTGCGATGTCGTAGTGTGCAAAGCCTGCCTAAGTGCTACATCGAATTCAGGGTCTCTTTCCCAACATCATGCTGCTCTGAGATGAGCCTGCAAAAACCTGCTGACAGTTTACCTTTAACCCCTGCACGACCTTTGATGCACTTGTACGTCAAACGTTGTGTCCCTTGCATTGATGCGGTTTCGCACACAGAGCCCACATCTTTCAACGGGACGAAATTGGGCTGTCATGAGAGAAAAGGGGTCAGCTGGTGATCCCTGTGTCTCTCATTACGATCCTTCTGTGAATGCTGGCCGTGATTTTTGCTATACACATCAGTGCTGATGCATGGCTCTGTATAGCACAAGCGATCAGGTGATCACATCTTCAAGTGCCCATAGTAAATACTATAAAAAGTGAAAACAAAGTTTTAAATATAGGGAAAAAAAGAAACAAGTTCAAATCACCGTCCTTTTCCCCTATTAAAAATAAAACAATAAAAAAATTAAAAATACATATATTTTGCATCGCTATGTTCATAAAAGTCCGATCTATCAAAATAGAAACTAAATTAATCCGATGGTGTAATGAGAAAAAAAATCAAAACTCCAGGATTACTTTTCTTCAGTCACTGCAACATTGCTATGTAATGCAATAAGAGGCAGTGAAAACATTGCATCTACTAAGAAATGGTATCAGTAAAAATCTCAGCCCCTGGCGCAAAAAATAAGCCCTCAACCAGCCCCAGATCCAGAAAAATGAAAACGTTATGGGTCATGGAAAATGGCGTCAAAAGTATTTTTTTTTTCTTACAAATTTTCCCCAAATTTTTCACCACTATTTCAAAAAACAACAAAAAAAAAAACTATACATGTTGGGTATCTTCGTATTCATATTGCCTAGTCAGTTTTATCATATAGTGAACATGCTAAATAAAATTCCCCAAAACAATTAGGGAATTGCACTTTTTTTGCAATTTCAAAACACGTGGATTTTTTTACCACTTTCCAGTGCATCACTTGATAAAACTAATGATGTCATTCAAAAGTACAATTCCTACGGCTTCTCCTACGGCTATGGGGATGGAAAAATATAATAATTAAGGCTCTTGGAAGAAAGAAGGAAAAATCAAAAGTACAAAATTGGAGAATAGCAAATAGAAAATGCAAATGTTTAAAAGGAATGAGAAAATAGATGCAAAAGTATCTGTACTGAGTATACAGACAGCTGGCTAAATAGCTACAAATTATTTATTTCACCATGTTAAACATTGCACTATAATTACTAATGCCATTGCAATAACTCCACGTTACCACTCCCAATCTCATGTCAGTCACCACTGTCTCTGTTCTTGGCGGCAGCACTGATGGCGGCGGTGACCAATCTCATGCTGTGCACACCGGCCAGCCAGCAGAAAGCATCAATAAGTCTGCACTCCTCTAATGCCAAAACCTTGTATAGAGGTGGCCAACGAAACACTAGGGAGGGTTCAATGGACTAATTGGCATGCCTTTGCAGCCTCAATACTTTATGTAAATCTCTTAGGTTTCAGCTATTGCCAGTAGAGCTGAGCGGACCCGTGGAAGTTTGGGTTGTTCACTTGGACTTTAGACAAAGTTTTATTCTGGACTTGAACTTCACCTGAACTTCATTGGAAGTCACTAAGTAGGCAACTCAGGTCTCCGCAGACACATAGCCAGCTATAACTAGAGCACTTTTGGAGGAAGTTAGGTGGGTTTTTTCATTTTTTTTGTACACACTACATCCAATAACGCTGATGTTACCCCCAATGCAAACCATTCAACTGCTGCGTCTCCCACTGGGCTGAGCATCGAGCGTACCCGAGCACAGTGCTGCTTGTGCAAGTGGTCAACATACATACAGCACCCTAACTCCGAACTCAAACACTGTTTTTTTTTATAAAGTCTGTTCTTGGGACGAACACCGACCTTTAAAGTTCGAGTAGGCTCATCTCTAATTGCTAGTCATCATGTCTCTATACTAGATGTGTGCTGTTTTTTGTTTCTGTTCGTTCTGCTGTTTCACCACCTCAATCTCGTCTTGGATTTGACCCTAGAACCTTATGAACCTTAGAATGTTTTTTGTGGATAGAACATAAAAGTTCTCCTCCGGTTTCCTCCCACACTACAAAGACATAACAATAAAGAATTTAGGTTGTGAGCACCAATGGGGACAGTGTTACTGATGTATGTAAAGCGCTGTGGAATTAATGGCACTATATAAGTGAATAAAAATATATACTCATTATAGTCTATTCACATGTCTGTATTATTTATTTAATTTTTATTTTTTTTTTTGTAAACCCTGTGTCCTCAAAGAGCTCAGAGAAACATGTCCATTTTTGACATGGATCAAAATTACCCATACAAGTCTTTGGATCTGTGAAAATCACGGACAGCACACAATGCTATTTGGTGCAATTCATGCACTGTCCATGATTAACACTGCAATGTATGCGAGAAGCTTTGTGATTTATTTATTTTTTCATTCAAAAAAATCACTGATGGTAAAAACTGACCAAACACTGATTAAATTGGACTATGACACAAATAGAAATTGGACCATGTTTTCCACACTTGAAAAATCACTGACGTCTGAATGAGGCTTACGCTGCCTGACTACTCTCTTCGCCTAATGTTACTGCCTCTTAAAGGGAACCTGTCACCAGATTTGAGATCTATAAGCTGCGGCCACCACAGTGGGCTCTTATATACAGCATTCTAACATACTGTATATAAGAGCCCAGGCCGCTCTGTAGAACATAAAAAAAACCTTTATAATACTCACCTAGGGGGTCAGTGCGATGCAAACTGGTCAGATGGGTGGCGCCGTTCTTCAGGACCGGCGCCTCTTCTTTTGGCCATCTTTGTCCTCCTTCTTCTGAAGCCCGTGTGCATGACGCGTCCAATGAAGTCCCGTGTAGGCGCAATTTGATCTGCCTTGAGCAGGGCAGATCAAAGTATTGTAGTGCGCCTGCGCAGGAACTCAATACCGGCCTCTGTGCATGACGTCAAATGCGTCATGCACCCAGGCTTCAGAAGAAGGAGGATTAAGATGGCCGAAAGAGGAGGCACCGGTCCCGGAGAACAGCGCCACCCATCTGACCAGTTTGCACCACGCCGACCCCCTAGGTGAGTATTATAAAAAAAATGTTATGTTCTACACAGTGGCCTGCACTCTTATATACAGCATGTTAGAATGCTGTATACAAGAGCCCACTAGTGGTGGCCGCAGCTTTTAGGCCCCAAATCTGGTGACAGGTTCCCTTTAAACATCTACCTTGTCATTCTTCTATACTTTGGCTCCTATTTGATCCTCAGATCTGTATATGAATTACTAATCTGGCATTTTTTATGTTTTTCCCTTAAATTTGCTCCACCAGCCAGAAGCTGCTGCCCAGGGGTCCTACCAGTGAAGATGAAAGTGTAAATGCAATAGTGGTCTTGGTGCTTACTGTGCAACGTCTGTCAATGGAGGAATATTTTGAGCTGACAGATTTACTGACAAGAGCACTGAGCTGTCATAGTTCAGGTCAATCATTTAAAGATCTGTACCTTACACTCTTTCATATTGATGAAGTACTGCCTACACTAATTACAGTGATATCTCGCCGGTGTGAAGGTCACATCATGATTATTCTTATTATGTCCCGTCACATACTGTGTACAGATGGACAACACGGAAGTTTCATTACCAAGCAACTACATTGGTGTACAATCCTTTACTTTTTCTAAATTTTACCTACAATTATATACTGCAACAAAAGTCATCACAAAAGAGTGATTTGGACAAAAACAAACAAAAAATACAATGTGTCTATGGTGCAATTCAATCTAGAATGTCTATGGATTTGGAAGTGGAGGTTAGCAGATATCATCAGATAGCAGTTAGCTTCATCACTCAGTATATTTGTCCTACACAAATACTCTTTGTCAGTGAAGTTCTACCTTGTCCAGAAATACAAAGCTTTGAGTCTTTCCTATTGATACAGTTTTCATACATGCGTCTTGTTTGCCTGTAGTTAAGCAATAAGGAAATAACGAATGTTCAGGTTGATCAATGTGTAACTGTAAAGGCTGCTTTACACCTTACAATTTCGCATACGATATTGTATGCGATGTGACCCGCCCTCATCATATGTGCGGCACGTTCAATTTGTTGCCCGTGTCGCACAAACAATTATTTCCCGTCACACGTACTTACCCTTCCATACGACCTCGATGTGGGCGGCAAACATCCACTTCCTAGAGTGGGAGGGACATTCGTCGTCACCGTGACGTCACGCGGCAGCCGGCCAATAGAAGCGGAGGGGCGGAGATGAGTGGGACGTAAACATCCCGCCCACCTCCTTCATTCCGCATAGCCGGCGGGAGCCGCGGGACGCAGGTAAGCTGCAGTTCATCGTTCCCGGGGTGTCACACACTGCAATGTGTGTACCCCGGGAACATTGCACAACCTGACGTTCAATTTTTAGTACTTGAACGACGTGCATGTGATCAACGTTTTAACGTTCAATCGCACAGAGGTTTCACACACTACAATGTAACTAACGATGCCGGATGTGCGTCACTTACGTCGTGACGCTGCCGTCACATCGTAAGATTTATTGTAGCGTGTAAAGCCCACTTTATACTAAGAATGGTTTGTTTTGTAAAGCTGAAAAAAAATTGTAACTGCTCAATTAATGATAGAGTCTATTATTTTGTATTATTTATTATATTTATTTCTAATAGAATACATTAATATAATGGATGTGATCAAATGATTTGTCTTTATACTTACATTTTTGTTTTCAAGAAAAGTTCCAATAAATGGTAGGGGTTTAGGACCGGGTATGCCATATTTTTTGAATATTCTGTATGGCCAGATCCCATAACTGGAAAGAAAACAGAGAAAAAAGATGGGTTATATTTATTTGATATTTTATTCAATAACTACAGTATGTTGAGGATCACAGGATACTGATTAACATTTCTAATATTAGAAATAGTTTACATGTCATTATATTTTACTTTCAAATCCATAAAAACAAGAGATTAAGCCTAGTTATGAGGCTATGTGCACACTTTGCGTCGAGGTAGTTGCAGTTCTAAACGCATCCTCTGGCAGAAATGGTATTTGCCAAAGTTGCTTTTGACCACAAAAACGCTATAAATACGCTTGCGGTTTTACCGCATTTAGCCGCGTTTTTACCGCGATTTACATGTTTTTTCATTGCTTAAAGTCAGATGCGTTTTGATGTCAAATACACTACTAAATAAAGTTTTCACATTCAAACACTATGAAAAAATGGAAAAAAAATGATAACAGATATCCAGATTAAAATCATAAACAAAAAAGCTGATTTTATTAAAATGATAAATGTTTGTTAATATTTATGTATAAAATAACGTTAAATTAATGTTTTTCATAATTTTAATTATCGGACTATGTGTGTGTGTAAAGTGACATATCATGCCTTTAATATAATGTCAAAAACGCATGCAATTAAATTGTCAAAAACGCATGATTTCTGCATCCAAAAAGCATGTTAAAGGATTTTGATGTAGAATGCATTTGGCATCTTCTCATTGACTGTAATGTTAGCAAAACGCTGCCAAAATGGCAAAAACAATTGACATGCTGCTTCTTTAAACGCAGAGATTTTGCCCAAAATTATGCAAATTAAACGCAGCGTTTTGAACTGCATGGTGGGCACAAGAAATCCCTATTTCTCATAGACTTTGCTTGGAAATCAAAACACATGCATTTTGGCATTAAAACGCTGCAGTTGAAAACGCTGCGGAAACGCATGAAAAAACGCAACGTGGGCACATAGCCTTAGCATATTAAAGGGAAACGGTCACCATGAAAATTCAGTCCAATCTGCAAGTACCATGTTATAGAGCAGAAGGACATGAGCAGATTGATATACACGATAGTTTTTTTGAGAAACGATTCAGTATCACTTATGTTTTTTTCATTTAAACCTCTGCTCCCTCTGGGATTTTGGGTCCAGTGGGCGGGGCTATCAGTGACTGGCAGCATTGTTTGTGTGTGTACAGTGATAAGTGTCAGTGACTGATATGACCAGAGATATTATTATGATACACTTGGTCATCTATCATCACTTCTCTGCCATCATCTAATCATCATGTCTATCTTCCCACAGGTATGTTAATCCATCCACTCTACTTTCCCATGAACTGAACTGATCTCCCCTTTGCACTGCTGTGTGTGCTAATACCTGGTATGTTAAACCATCCACTCTACTTTCCCAAAATATCTGACCTGTTTTCTCTTTGCTTCAATATCTCCCTGGCTTGCTCCAGCATCTCACTGTGACCTCTCCACCCCTGTTCCCCACCTTCCTTTTATGACCTTTGTTTACTCTTCCTATGTGATGCTGCATCTGGCTTCTTTGATTGAATGGTCCTTGCTGCACCCCACCCCTTCACAGCTGATTGCACTTGTATATGTATATATTGGGGCAACTAAAAAGTCTGCACAAGACTTTTCATCTGCACCAATACAAGTATGCACCATATAAGTATGATGCATTGAATTAGGCCGGAAGTGACCGGAAGGTAACTGGATACATAGTCACTGTAAACAATGTTTGTGTTTTTCTTCTCTTTCACCCCTATATTACTTCACTTTCTACTGCCCCCTCTGATCCCTAAACCCAGTAATGAACTATTCATCTCTCCATCCATCCTCCCCACCCATCTCACCTTCCCCTTCACATATTTTCCTCCACATTTCACCCAGTGTCTCCAGACACACACGACCATCTCATGGGCTCTCTGCTCCCACCTACTAACACTCTCTCTGCTTCTCCTCAGTGCTGGAGATATCTCTCCTAATCCAGGTCCTCCTCACCACATCCCTATTGTCACTTCAAACCCTCATCCACAACCTATCACAAATTTCCGCAACCTCTCTAGCCTCATACCCATCCACCCAGCCCCCGCTCCCACAGTCCCACTAACAGGAGCACTATGGAACGCTCGCTCTGTCTGCAACAAACTTTCCTACATTCATGATCTTTTCATCACCAATAAACTTTCCTTCCTCGCCATGACAGAAACCTGGCTCACCCCCTCTGACACAGCCCCTCCTGCTGCACTTTCTTATAGCGGTCTCCAACTCTCTCACACCCCACGCCCCAGTAACAAGCATGGTGGAGGAGTTGGTTTGCTCCTGTCCGACCAATGCTCGTTTACACCAATTCCACTACCACCCTCTGTTACTCTTCCCTCTTTTGAGGTGCACTCAGTACGCATCTACGCCCCCTCCAACCTTCAACTGGCTGTCATTTACCGCCCTCCAGGGCCAGCCACTGCCTTTTTTGATCATTTCACCACCTGGCTACTACACTTCCTTTCCACCGACATCCCCACCATCATAATGGGTGATTTGAACATCCCCATTGACACTTCCCACTCATCTGTCTCCAAACTTATAACACTCACTTCCTCCTCCGGTCTCACCCAATGGTCATCTGCAGCTACTCACAAAGATGGCCACACGCTGGACCTCATCTTCTTTTTTTTTTTTTAAATCAGATACTTTTTTATTAAAACAGAATACATACAACAGAATAACAAATCGGCATCCAAATTAAGTTTATCACATCTATTACCCCTTTAACTCCCCCTCCCGCCCCCCTCCCCCACCCCGGCAGCAACACTTCTCCCCGATACTACATCCCATTTAGTACACACTTAGAATACCCTCCAACTGCAGTATAGCAACCATCCCGTTCACCCCGATGTGCAGGAGGAACAACTAGTAACACAAATAAAACAAAACACACACATCAGAGGTCTCCGACGGCTATCCCGATCCCAGACCAGTTTACTGGTCCATCACTCGTCCTATTCGCATTGCAGCCAAGGAGACCATAGCTTCTCAAACATTTTAACATTCCCCCTTCTTTCATACACTCCCTGTTCCAGCTGAAGAATACATTTCACCCTTTTAATGTACTCTCCCCTGGTCGGGGGGTCTTTTTTAATCCAGGAACTGGCGATTAGCTTTCTTGCCGCATACAGCAGCCTAGCAATGGCAATTTTCATAGTATTTTCCACCTCAAGCTCCTCAACATATCCCAATATGCATAGCAATGGTTCCCTGGGAAGGACACACCCATATGTTCTTCCTATCTTGTGAATAACATTAGTTCAAAAGGAGACCAGTCTCGGACAAGACCACGTCATATGAAAAATACCTGCGTCAGATCCCTGACACCTTGGACACTCCGAATTCCTTTTCAACCCCATTTTAAACATCAGTAAGGGAGACCTATATACCCGGTGAATCACGTATAGGTGAGATAGTCTGGCCGGTTCGCTCATGGAAAGTTTAGGTACATACTCTAAGATACTCTCCCACACCTCCTCCGTTATCGGCCCAACTTCCTCCTCCCATTTAGATTTAGTTTTAATTGGGTAGTCTAAAAGAAAGGTATGTAGTATATCTTTATACGTGCCAGAAATTATCCCTTTAGTGCTTCCTCCCCCCTTACACACATACTCCAGTACCAGGTCAGTCTGTATGTCCACACTTTGTTTAGCCGCTTGGGCTGCAATCGCATGTTTTAATTGACTGTAGTGGAGCCAGCCGGACGCCGGTAACTGAAACTCACTCTGTAACTGTGGGAACGATTTAAAAATTCCTCCGTCCAATATCTGATGCATGTATATTACACCCTTGCATCTCCATTCCTCAATATTCCCCATTTTCTGAATCTCCGGGAGATTACTGTTATCCCAGATAGGTGTAAACTTAGTTAACCAGGTCACCCCTCTCACCCTTTTCAGCCTATCCCAGGTCTTGTTTATAAGTGCCATTGTAGGAGATGTTCCACCCAGGATCCCCACCGCACCATCCTCTAGTCCCATTACCAATGGACTTCTACCCACTATGTATTCCAGCACTTCTTTAATGCCCCCATCTTTCTCTCGATCAGACCAGCCCCTCAGGTGTTGACATTGCACCGCCATATAATACAATTCCGGATTTGGGATTGCTAGACCCCCCTCATCTTTCAGCCTTTGTAAAGTCTCTAATCGCACCCTAGGCTGCTTTTTACCCCACACCAGGTCCCTAAACAGCGAGTTTATCCCTTTAAATCTTTTCTTTGAAATACAAACAGGGGCATTGTGCAGTATGTATAGGAGTTTAGGCATTACTACCATCTTTAATAAATTAACCCTTCCAACAACTGACAAATGTAGCTTGTTCCAGGCATCCACTTTGGCTCTCAATTTTTTAAGAAGCGGCCATAAGTTCACCTGTATATATTTTTCTACTGGCAGAGATATCTGGATACCTAGATATTTAAATTCGTCCACACTCTTCAATTTGTTAGCCCCAGTATCATCATTTGTCCAGGTTACTTCCCCATCCACTTTAAAGAGGCTCGATTTAGACCAATTAATGGTCAGTCCCCAAAACTTCTCCAAATTTCTCTATTATCTGCATGGCATGATCCAATGAAGCTGACGGATCCCCCAAGAAAAGTAATAAATCGTCACCATAAAGAGCTATTTTCTCCTCTAAATGCCCATACCTAAATCCATGGATCTCCTTTGATTTCCTAATGGCCGCCGCCAGAGGCTCTATTGCAATAGCAAATAGGAGCGGCGATAGTGGGCAGCCCTGTCTCGTTCCCCGGTGCAACTCAAACGCTGAGGAGGTCATACCGTTAACTCTAACTTTAGCAGTAGGCCTATTATACAACAGCTGCACCCACTTTACAAACCGTGGGCCAAAACCCATATGTTGCAACACTTTCCACAGATACCCCCACTCAACACTATCGAATGCTTTCTGGGCATCTAGCGAAGCGATCACCCTCCGGCCAGGGTTGTCAGGCGGCAACTGTAGATTAAGATATAATCTCCTGATATTAGCAGCTGTCGACCTATTGGCCATGAACCCTGATTGGTCCATATGTATTAGGTTAGATATAACTACAGTCAGCCGGTTTGACAACACCTTAGCCAGAAGCTTCACGTCCGCTGTTAATAACGAGATTGGTCTATATGAGTCTGGAAGCCTCGGATTTTTATCCTCCTTAGGAATTACTAGTATTATTGCTTCTCTCATATATTCAGGCAGTACACCTTCCCCCTCCGCCACCTCAAAGACTTTCAATAGTTTGGGTAATAGGATTTCTTCTAACTGTTTAGAAATTTCAACTGGTAGCCCGTCTGCTCCCGGTGCCTTGTCATTGCTCATGCCATGCAGAGCGCCCTCCAGTTCATCAATAGTAATAGGTGACTCCAGTTTATCTCTATCTGCCACAGACAACACCGGAAGCTCACCTCGCTCAAGAAAGGAGTCCACCTCTTCCACCCTCATCTCTCCGCTAGAAGAATATAGCGTGCGATAGAAATCTTTAAAGACTCCAAGGATCTCCTCAACCTCAGTGACCTGTGCCCCCTCCACCGTGTCCATATCATGCACAAATGAACTACTCCTTTGAGCTGCAGCTATGACCGATAATAGAAGACCAACTTATTCTCCCTCTTCATAAAAATGCAATTTTTGGAATGCCTGCTTCCTTACCGCCTTCTCCAAAAGCATCTTATTAACCTGTTCATGCGCCTGCCTAAGATTTTGCTTCGCGTCCGTAGTATTACTCCGAATTGGTTCCAGCTCTGCCTTATCTAAGGCCTCCAGGCTATCTTTCTAATCCTGCTTCGTCTGTGTTTTACGTTTACAGATATCACTGAACAGGAGCCCCCTGAGGTATGCCTTCATCGCATCCCATACCACCAGGGGACCAGTGCTACCCTTGTTGTGGATAAACTGGACCTCACCTTCACTCGCCTCTGTTCCCTATCTAACCTCTCTAACTCGCCTCTCCCCCTGACTGACCACAACCTACTCACATTCTCCTCCCTCTATTCTCCAAGTACGCAACCCCCCCTCCACAAACTTTCACACCCTCGCAGAAATATCAAACACCTTGATTTACACGCACTTTCTCAGTCCCTTCTCCCTCTCACAGACATTGCATTTTTACACGATGCAGATGCTACTGCAACTTTATACAACACTACAATCTCTGCAGCTCTCGAATCAGCTTCCCCCTCACACACACCAAAACCCGCACAATCAACAGGCAACCCTGGCACATGAGTCAGACTAAACAACTGAGACAGGCTTCCAGAATTGCTGAGCGCAGATGGAAGAAGTCTCATTCCACTGAGCACTTCATTGAATATAAAGAGTCCTTCACCACCTTCAAGTCCACACTCACTGCTGCAAAACAAACCTATTTCTCATCCCTCATATCTTCTCTCTCTCACAACCCTAAACAGCTATTCAACACTTTCAATTCTCTCCTCCGTCCCCAAGCACCACCTCCCTCTCCTCTCATCTCAGCTGAAGACCTTGCCTCTTTCTTCAAGCAGACGATTGACAACATCAGAGCAAGCTTTGGCCCACAATCACCACAGCCCCTCATCATAGCTACTCAGCCCTCTTCCTCCAAATCCAGCTTCTCCACTATGACAGAAAACAATCTTTCCACTCTACTCTCAAGATCACATCTAAACACCTGTGCACTTGACCCGCTCCCATCGCATCTCATCCCCAACATCACTGCAGTCCTCATCCCAGCCCTAACCCATCTCTTCAACCTATCACTAACAAGTGGTGTATTCCCCTCATGCTTTAAACATGCCTCCATTACACCCATCCTCAAAAAGCCCTCCCTTGACCCATCCTCTGTGTCAAACTATCGCCCCATATCCCTTCTCCCCTATGCCTCAAAACTACTGGAACAGCATGTCCATCTTGAACTGTCCTCATACCTCTCCTCCTGCTCCCTCTTTGACCGGCTACAATCTGGCTTCTGACCACATCACTCTACTGAAACTGCCCTAACCAAAGTAACCAATGATCTACTAACCACCAAAGCCAAGCGACACTACTCTATCCTCCTCCTCCTGGACCTGTCCTCTGCCTTCGACACAGTAGACTATTCCCTCCTACTACAGATTCTCTCATCTCTGGGGATCACAGTCTTGGCCCTATCTTGGATATCCTCAAACCTAACTGACCGAACTTTCATCGTCTCCCATTCTCACACCACTTCCTCATCTCGCCCCCTATCTGTCGGTGTCCCCCAAGGCTCAGTTCTTGGACCCCTGCTGTTCTCCATCTACATCTTCGGCCTGGGACAGCTCATAGAGTCCCACAGCTTTCAATATCATCTCTATGCCGATGACACACAGATCTGGACCTGACATTACCTCTCTACTAACCAAAATCCCACAATGTCTGTCTGCTATTTCATCCTTCTTCTCTGCGCGATTCCTAAAGCTTAACATGGACAAAACAAAGTTCATTGTCTTTCCTCCTCCTCACTCATCTCCTCCAACAAGCCTTTCCATCAAACTTGATGGTTGTTCACTCTCCCCAGTCTCACAAGCTCATTGCCTTGGAGTAACCCTCAACTCTGCTCTATCCTTCAAGCCACACATCCAAGCCCTCTTCATCTCATGCAGACTACAACTCAAAAATATCTCCCGGATCCGTGCTTTCCTTAACCAAGAATCAGCAAAAACATTAGTGCATGCCTTCATCATCTCCCGCCTCGACTACTGCAACCTCCTGCTCTCTGGCCTCCCTTCCAACACTCTTGCACCCCTCCAATCTATCTTAAACTCTGCGGCCCGCGCCCAACGACTCCAGTTCAAAACATTAACCATGACATACAAAGCCATCCACAACCTGTCTCCTCCTTACATCTGTGACCTAGTCTCCCGGTACCTACCTGCACGCAACCTCAGATCCTCACAAGATCTTCTTCTCTACTCCTCTCTTATCTCCTCTTCCCACAATCGCGTACAAGATTTCTCCCGTGCCTCCCGCATACTCTGGAATGCTCTACCTCAGCATATCAGACTCTCCCCTACCGTGGAAAGTTTCAAGAGGAACCTCAAGACCCACCTCTTCCAACAAGCCTACAACCTACAATAACCCTCAGTCCAGTACACCACTGCGCAACCAGGTCTGTCCTCACCTATTGTACCATCACCCATTCCCTGTAGACTGTGAGCCCTCGCGGGCAGGGTCCTCTCTCCTCCTATACCAGTCTGTTTTGTATTGTTAATGATTGTTGTACATATACCCTCTTTCACTTGTAAAGCGCCATGGAATAAATGGCGTTATAATAATAAATAATAATAATAATAATGATCCAGACTAGTATAGATAATGAGTGGTACACTTGCGTTATCATACCTGTTGTAGATGTGTTTGAAATAGGAGGCTCTCAAGATCAAATTCATACTAGCGTCAATTACAGCTATGTATACTATATTTCTATGTATTTTTCATGTTTTGCCTCCTTCACGCAATAAAAGCAAGGTAATGAGATTTTCCATCTCTCTATTCTGAGAGCTATAGCTTCTTTATTTTTCTGCAGATGGAGCCAAACTGGTGGCTTGTTTTCTGTGAGACGAGATGACCTTTTCAGGGATACCATATTTATTTATATTTAACTTTTTGATTGCATTTTATTACATCTTTTTTTTCAGGTGGTTTGATAAAAAACCCTTATTTTTGTCATTTATTTATTTTTTTACCGTGTTCACTGAAGCAGTTAACTAGTATGATAGATTTAAAGATTGGGTCGTTCTGTAATCGATATGTGTACTTTTTTGTTTATTTTTGTTTTTACATAAATATGCTTGCTTAGTGGTATATTTTTGGGGTTATTTATTTGGGGATTTGAAAAAAATATTTTTAAAATGTTTTAATTTTTTTCTTACTTTTTTACTTATTCCCACTAGCATAAACTTTTATTAGTTTGATTGCCAGTGTATTGCATTGCCATGCACAAGCATGGCAATGCATTACACTTGTCAGTGTCACAGTGACAAAATGCCTATTTGACCATGCTCTTGGCATGGTCCAAGAGGCTACCATAGCCAGCAAACCCAGAGATCATCATTTGAACTGAATTTGGGCTGCAATGGCAATGATTGGGACCCTGGGATCACGTCACAGGCATCCCGATCAGGTGGGAGAGGGAACACACTGTGGCATTCAGGGGGTTAAACAGTGATAGCTATAGCTCGGCTGTCACTTAAGTGAAGCTCCTGGCGGCAATCAGTTTCTTTGCCCGCATGATCACCAGTATGTATCTGTGACGCCCCTGGACTATTCAGGTCATCACAGGGTACTGCACAAACTGCCCTCCCCGTGCGGTATTCAACCCTCCATGGTTCTGGGTCTCTATCCTGCAGTGCTGCCTCCATCAGCATTCACAAATCCTAGATACACTTTGCACCACACCTGTCAAGCACACCAGTGGGCTGCTTAAGCAGGAATAGGGCCGCCCACCTAGGGGTCGTACAGGGAGGTGGGAGGTGTCAAGGTCAGTTAGTTGAGTAGTGACCCTGAGCTATGAGGAGCTCTGAGTATGCTGGGAATTGGAGCTCCCAGGGGAGAGGAAAACTAGGTCACAGACAGTGGTCTGGACCTAGAGGAGTCGGACCCCCGGTCGCAGGGGATTGAGGCTAGTTGCCTGGAACCCGTCGAGGAGGACCTCTGGCAGCCTGGTCCTGTCACCGGTCTGGGAACGAAGGCACGACGGGGTACACGGTGCCTAGGTCAGGTAGAAGCTTCAGGCAACCCGGCAATTAACCTGAGGAGAACGGGGCCTTTATAGACTGTTCCCACCAGCTCAGAGATCGGGGGATAGGGCTTTCCAAACAAGTGGCCCACTGAAATTCCAAGCGTGAGCTCCTGAGAGCAGGCTCCTTCACTTAGCCACAGGGGGGAGCAGGGCCCGGATAGCTCCAAGCTACTGGACCACAACGGACAATCTAAAACTTAGTGCCAGGAGGCAGGTTACAGACCACCAGCAGCACTGCAGGGGACGGGACCCGGACGAGCTCCCCTCGAGAGGAAACGGCGTTCAGAGACTTGGTTTACCCTGTTGTCAGTGTGAAGCCTCTCACCTACAGGTCGCCTCAGGGTCTTCATGTGCTGGGAATCTTCCGGCAACAGGTATGTCATGTTAATTTACTAGGAATCGTGACGCCACTCTCGGTTTTGCGGTCAGGGTGAGGGGTGACCGCCACTGCAGTTTAATGAGCGTCTGGGGCTGATGGTGTCTGCAGTCTGGTTTTATGGCCTCCCGAGAGTGAGGCTGGCCCCAGGGGCTTGGGTATATATGTGTGGAACCACAGGTCGCAGAACTCACACACAGTCCAGAATGTCTTTCACTGTTTTTACTTACGTTCAGTTGTTCACTATGAGGTAACCCGGGCGATGCTGAGACAAACTGCAGGGAGAACCAGGTATCCATCAGGCTGAAGTAACGGTGACTGTAAGTTCGCCATCCTAGCACTTCTTGTTTCGGATAACCCCCGACTTGAAGTATATGGGATTCATCCAAGGAAGTCACATCTGCCTTTCTCCCCTTTCTGGCCCGTTTGCTGGCAGCGTGGACCAAGTAAAGATGGCTTCTCGCCCTATCTCACTTATGGGCCACCTCGTTGCTGCTGATGCTGCAGACTCTCTGTTGTTTGGTGCGGGACTTGTTGTCCACCCCACCGGCAGGTTTATTAGGTAGTTAAACTTGAGCCTACTTCGGGAACCTGTTTCCCCTGTGTGCCTGGTCTGCCAGGAGTCCCCGTACTCAATCACCCCGCTTCTACCTGAGGTGTCTTTTAGTCTGACTGTGTGGCAACCAAACTCCCACGCAAACAGCCACTACACTTGCAGGGTCTGACTAGCGTGTCTGCATGTCCGCTCTCCGCTTCAGACTCGGCTTGTGAATCCTCGTTCACTGCTTGCCTCTGACTCGCTACCACTGCTCAACTCCTTCCAGCTTCTCCACCGCACCACTAGCTGAGATGTGGAGCCTCCACCCCCTCCTGGGTCTGCCCAGGGGTCCCCTCTAAGGTGTGTGTGAGCCCTGGTTAAAGTGTGCCTGTGTGTCCACACCTTATTCAGCCTTTGGGATTACCTGTTTGTACTCAACCAGCATGGGTGCAGTACTCAGTGGTGCCTGACCAGGTCAGGGGCGCTACATCAGCGTTTGCTTCATTGCTGAGCGAGTACCCAACTGACCCCTGCACTGCAGCCCACCACCTTCAAACAGAGTCCCGGGGCCTGTCCCTACCCGTGGAGGGCAACCTCACCTAGGTGCCCCACTCCATCACCCCGGGTACTCCCAACGGCAGCGCCGGTACTCCCATTTACCGTACACCACGGGTGATGTCAAGAACTATACCAAATCCCCTGTAAATACCCCTTTTTACATTTGAGTGTGGCCCCTAAGCCCCCGGGTCCGGAAACCTTCGAGCCACAAATGAACACCACCCCCGGATCCGAACGGTTCGATCCGGTGTAGGGAGGCACATATCGGCATGTCCATTTGCGGGAACAGACTGCAGATTAGGACATACCAATACATCCAATGTTGGGAAAGGGTTAATGCTAGAAAATTAATTGTATTAATTGTATTTTTACTATTATGTAAAGCATTTGGATAGTGTAACAACTGGTCCAAAAAATCTTGCTCATAAATTAGTTGTGTATTAAAGAGGTTTCTCACAGTAATCTTAAGCCTGCTTTACACGTTGCAATTAGTTGTACAATCGCATTTGCGATGTGACACGCCCAGGTTGCATACGAGATCTTATGAGATTGCACGTAGGTCGTTCATTTGCTGTCACACGAGCGTTAGTAGTCTATGTTAAATTGATCAATTTAGTGTGCGATCCTTTAGATCATGTGTTCTGTGACGTATGCATTGGGCACCTTTTTTTTTTTTTTTTTATTTATTGACTTGGCAAGCGTGTGTAATGTGTAGGGATGTGTTTTTATTATGTCATCTGCCATTCAGCTCTGCTACATGGCCACTGACAGCAGACACAGACAGCCATGTAGCAGAGCTGAATGGCCGATGACAGCAGACACAGACAGAGCCGCACTGTCAGAATGAACTCGGGTGAACCTCACCCGACTTCATGGTCATGCTGCGGCTCTGTCTGTGTCGCGTCCTGATTAGCGGTCACCAGTGAAGGACTCACCGGTGACCGCTAAACTCCTAAGTAACTGAATTGAGCAGCCCTCTCTCATACTCACCGATCCCCGATCCCCGGCGCTGCACGGCATTCACACTGCTCCGGCGGCTTTTACTGTTTTGAAAAAGCCGGCCGACCATTAAACAATCTCGTTTTCCCTGCTTTCCCCGCCCACCGGCGCCTATCTCTGTCCCTCACTCTCTGTCCATGTCAGTCTATCCCCCTCTCTCATACTCACCGATCCCCGATCCCCGGCGCTGTACGGCGTTCACACTGCTCCGGCGGCTTTTACTGTTTTGAAAAAGCCGGCCGCCCATTAAACAATCTCGTATTCCCTGCTTGCCCCGCCCACCAGCGCCTATGATTGGTTACAGTGAGACACGCCCCCACGCTGAGTGACAGGTGTCACACTGCACCCAATCACAGCAGCCGGTGGGCGTGTCTATACTGTGTAGTGAAATAAATAATTAAATAATTAAAAAAAACGGCATGCGGTCCCCCCCAATTTTAAAACCAGCCAGATAAAGCCATAAGGCTGAAGGCTGGTATTCTCAGGATGGGGAGCTCCACGTTATGGGGAGCCCCCCAGCCTAACAATATCAGCCAACAGCCGCCCAGAATTGCCGCATACATTAGATGCGACAGTTCTGGGACTGTACCCGGCTCTTCCCGATTTGCCCTGGTGCATTGGCAAATCGGGGTAATAAGGAGTTATTGGCAGCCCATAGCTGCCAATAAGTCCTAGATTAATCATGTCAGGCGTCTATGAGACACCCTCCATGATTAATCTGTAAGTGACAGTAAATAAACACACACACACGAAAAATTCTTTATTAGAAATAAAAAACACAAACATATACCCTGGTTAACCACTTTAATCATCCCTAAAAAGCCCTCCATGTCCGGCGTAATCCAGGATGCTCCAGCGTCGCATCCAGTGCTGCTGCATGGAGGTGACCGGAGCTGCAGCAGACACAGCCGCTCCTGTCACCTCCACACAGCAACTGAAGACAGCCGCGCGATCAGCTGAGCTGTGACTGAGGTTACCCGCTGTCACTGGATCCAGCGGTGGATGCAGCGGTGGCTGCGAGTAACCTCAGTGACAGCTCAGCTGATCGCGCTACTCACCGCCGCTCCTCTCAGCTCCACGCAGCAACTGAGGTGAGTAGCGCGATTCTCCCCATCCTGAGAATACCAGCCTTCAGCCGTATGGCTTTATCTAGCTGGTTTTAAAATTGGGGAGGACTGCACGCCGTTTTTTTTAATTATTTAATTATTTATTTCACTACACCGTATAGACACGCCCACCGGCTGCTGTGATTGGGTGCAGTGTGACACCTGTCACTCAGCGTGGGGGCGTGTCTCACTGTAACCAATCATAGGCGCCGGTGGGCGGGGCAAGCAGGGAATACGAGATTGTTTAATGGGCGGCCGGCTTTTTCAAAACAGTAAAAGCCGCCGGAGCAGTGTGAACGCCGTGCAGCGCCGGGGATCGGGGATCGGTGAGTATGAGAGAGGGGGATAGACTGACATGGACAGAGAGTGAGGGACAGAGATAGTGACCGACTGACAGAGATTAGTGACTGACAGACATTGTGAGGCGCTTCAGAACGCAGCTTTTCAGCTGCGCTCTGAAGCGGACCTTTTCTAAGCTGCGGTGCAGAGCGCACACCTGCGCACATAGCATCAGACACCAAAATCGTATGAGGGATGTCACACGTTACAATTGACTAGGTTCGTGTAACAAAATGCTCAATTCTAGACAAAGATACGATGTGTTTGCGATCAACGGTTTTGCGTTCAATCCTGATCGCACTTAGATGTCACATGCAGATACCTCACAAACGATGCCGGATGTGCGTCACTTACAACTTGACCCCAACGACGGATTGTGAGATATATTGAAGCGTGTGTAGCGGGCTTTAGAGGGAAGTTCCATTAGCAGAAAAGCCAAAACAAAATGCTAACAAGAACAGCAGATACAGAAGTACTGAAGTTCGGCTACACAAAGTGCCAATTGTCACTATTCACAAAGGGAAACTGATGTCAACCATTCCTGGGGTGGGGAACAGCTCACTCCTAGAAATGCTGTTTGGCTAAATGCCAAACTTCTGGGATGTTTACCTGATTGTAGAAGTTACTGGTGAATTATATTCAATGTATGTATGTAATCACTGGCGAACACAGACAGAAGAGGCCCCTGTGCAAGAACAAAATATCGACCCTTTAAAGACCAGGAACTCATCGTAATGTACAATTCCACCTTTTTTGGAGGTAGACGTTGGCCCCTTAACTCTAGGGCCCCTGTGCAGCTGCATAGGTTGCACCAATGATATGTCCGCACCTATATGTAACTATAAAAACAACTGTGGTGTATGGATCAAGGAGCCTCAAACTGAAGATAACAGAATTAAAAATGTATACAAATGTACTAAAGCTGCTTATTCATACTGTTATTTTTAAAGGCTCATTCACATGTCATTTCCCCACATACGAGTGCTACCTGTGTTTTTCACTGTTAGCACTCATACCTATGATAGTCTATGGGGCTCTTCACATATAGTGCGGAAAATAAGTATTTAACACACTGCCGATTTTGCAGATTTTCTGAACTACAAAGGTTGGAGAAGTCTGTAATTTTTATTGTAGGTACACTTCAACTGTGAAGTTAAAAAAATAAATTAAATTAAAAAAAATCCAGAAAATCATCCTGTATGATTTTTATATTTAATTTGCATTTTATTTTATAATATTCACTGACTTTTTCTCCATCAATTGTTTATAAAATGGAACATGTGGTGCATGAATTTGGTGCAAAAACAAAAATCCTTTTTGTCTTTTTTTTTAACCAGTTTTATTGTTTTTCTTCCACCAAAAGTCACAAATTCATTAAAACAAAAAAATGCATTAGATTTCATAAAGCTGTCTAAAACATCTAAATCAGCAAAGTTGTTAAGGAAAAATAAAAAAAAGACTTAAAAAACAAAGACAACTTAAAAAGTGGCATAAAATGAATAGAAATTGTGGTGTACATACTAAAGCCTCTAAAAAGGAGCAAACTACTTTAGAAAACTGAAGCGTACTAAAATAAATTAGCAAAAGGAAAAAAATAAAATAAAAAAATGAACATCATAAGTTACTGATACAAAAAAGCAGTATAATCGGTCTCCTGAGCATCTTAGACATGGAATATGTGCAGATTATACTGAAATGAGTACCGTACATATCCCATGTAAACAGATGTATATTGTATTCCCTGTGCTTGTTAGGTGAGGAATGAACCTGGAATATATGTACATAATAAAAAAATGAGCATATCAAGTAGCTATTGTGTCCCCTACATGGCATGTTTAAGAAGGTGCGCCAGTCATATGAAACCAATGTAGAACGTTTTTGGCAAAATGCAAAATGGTATGTGTGGTGGAAAACACTGCACATCACTCTGAAAACACCATCCACACTGTCAAACATGGTGATGGCAGCATCATGCTGTGTGGATGCTTTTCTTCAGCAGGGACAGGGAAGGTGGTCAGAGTTGATGGGAAGATGGATGGAGCTAAATACAGGAAAGTCCTTGAGGAAAACATGTTAGAGGCTGCAAAAGACTTGGGACTGCGGGATAGGTTCACCTTCCAGCAAAACAATGACCCTAAACATACTGTGAAAGCTACAATGGAATGGTTTAGATCAAAGCATATTCCTGTGTTTGGATGGTCCAGTCACAATCCAAACCCAAATCGCATTGATAATTTCTGGCAAGACTTGAAAATTGCTATTCACAGACAATTGTGGACAGATTCTCTCACCCGAGGTTCTCTGCAATTCCTCCATAGTCACCATGGGCCTCTGAGCTGCTTCTTTAATTAGTACTCTCCTTCCTTGAGATGTAATTTTAGGTGGATGGTTATGTCTTTCTAGGTTTGCAGTTGTGCCATACTCTTTCCATTTGTGGATGATGGATTGAACACACCTCTGTGACATGTTCAGAGCATGGGCTATTTTTTTTATAACCTAACCATGATTTACTCTTCTTTTCAACTTTATCCCTGACCTGTCTGGTGTGTTTTTGGGTCTCCTGATGCTGTTTGATCCCTAATGTACTCAAACAAAACCTCTGAGGTCTTCACAGAACAGCTGTAGTTATACTGAGAATAAATTACACACAGATGAACTCAAATTACTAAACATGTAATGTCTAGAGGCAATTGGTCACTCAGGATTTTATTTAGTGGTAACAGACTACAGGGGGCTGAATACAAATGCACATCACAAATTTTAGATTTATATTTTAATATTTAGAAAAACATGTATCATTTATTTTACACTTCACAATACATGTTACTTTGTGTTGGTATATAATATAAAAACCCAATAAAAAAAAAATTGAAGTTTGTGAGTGTAATATGAAAAAGTTAATGGACTATTAATATTTTTTCATGCCACTGTATATGGCATGTTCATTCCCCATCCAACAAGCATAGGAAATACAATATACACCTGTTTATATGGGATATGTGTTCATTCCATTATAATCTGCACATAATCCATGGTCATTCTAAGGCTATGTGCGCACGTTGCGTACTAGCCCTGCAGATATTTCTGCAGCGATCTGAAGAGCACATGTGCGCTTTAGATCGCTGCAGAAATGTCCGTAGTGAGCGCCGATTCCATGCGCTCTGCCTGCAGCTCCTGCCATAGACAGAGCAGGAGCTGCCGGCAAAGCGCAGGAAAGAAGTGACATGTCACTTCTTTTTGCGCAGCGCTTCGGCAGTAGCCGAAGCGCTGCGCTCTTAGACGCCACGTGCGCACGGCCCCTGCACAATCTCCATAGACTGTGCAGGGGACGCAGGACGCATGCAGTTACGCTGCGCTGCAAAGCGCAGCGTAACTGCATGAATTTACGCAACGTGCGCACATAGCCTAAGTCTAAAATTCCCAGGAAACAGATTATACCTGTTTTTTTGTTTTTTGTATTACTAAACTATGATATTAATTCTATTTATTTATTCTTTTTAGTATGCCCCCAGAAAACTAGAGAAACAGTGGTGGACTGGGGTCTATATGTCTACCATTTTAACCCCTTCTATATATTTTATTTAAGGAAGAAGATAAATGAGCGCATTGAACAGAGAGCACATGATATGCCGTAACCTTGTAACTTTGTACGTTTGTACAGTACATATTACTGACCTTAGGAGTCTCAGCGTCAGGAATGTTTATATTACTGTAATTATTACATATTACTGTAAATACGTCCCATCCATTTATAAGAAATAGGTCTACTCAGGCTCACGGATATAAAGCCACTATCTTTCGCCTATTATCGCAATGAAAGGACGCAGACAAACCACTTCATATAAAGAGAAACTAAGCATAGGAACTTACTAAGTGAGAAGTGCCAGCAGTGTGAGGAGCAGGATCCATGTTTCCTTGGAGAAATCTGGGATGAGATACATGCTTAATCCTTCTTAGATGTTACGCTCTCTTCTATATGTTGGGTCTTTCCCTTCTCGTTGATGGTCTTCCTGCACTTCTGGTTATTGGTACGAGGGCTGCAGTTTATATTTTGCTATCTCCCTTGTAGTGACGTTTCCCTGATCCCTCCCCTGTGACGCTGCTATAGAGGAGGAATCACATACGTGAGAACATTGCTGGCCACAGACCAAGGACTTGTGTACACAGAGATAATATGTACTTCTTTTTCTTCTACTCTATTATGTAATATTTCTAGCATGTATAGAATAGACCAGAATGTTTCTTATTCTATGTTTACATGAGTTGACGGCGGCCGTTAAATGACATGCAAGGTAACCAGCCGCACTTCCATGTGCAGAGAGCGCTAGATGAGGGTATGTGCACACGATAAGTATTTGCTGCAATTACTGAAGAGATTTCAGGAAAAACGCACTATAAAATCCGCACATTTTTGCAGCGGGTTTTTACATTTGGTTTTTCCTCATTCATTAGAATAGATAAAAAAAAGTGACATGCTGTAAACCTGATCTAAAAAAAAAAAAGCAACATGTGCATGAGACTTCAGGAATCTCATTAGGAATTGATTCAGCTTTTGTGACAAAACTGCACAAAACAAAAACTACAAAAATATTTATACGATTAATCTGTGCACACAGAACATCATTATTCTCGGTAGCACATGTCCATTTTGAAACTGGCTAAAAAATAATTACACCTGTCAAAGGAGCGCTTTGCGTGTTTAGATGGCGTGATAGTTGGGAACTCAATTACTGACCCATCTAACAGCAGTATTAGATGTTGTATATATCATGATAGCGAGCTACAGATAGTGTGAATGGCAGAAAAACCTCATGGTAAGTATACTAAGCACTTGATTCATGGTGTTTTCACCAGTTTTCTTGCGGAGTTAAACAGGTTCAAAAGTCTCAAAACTTTTGGTGCAACTCCAAGTTGCTGTTCTATTATGCCACCTAAAAGGCAGAGCATGGCGGATGGGGCACGGTTAAGGTCTAACGACTAATTCTTCAAGATTTCCACCACTTTGGTGGCGTCAATTTCACCACTATTGTACTTCAGTCCCTGACTGGAGAAGCACTTCTGATGGAGACACACAGCAGTTGTAAGATGCACCGAATACATCTCTTAATGAATTAGGCGCATCTTAAGCTGGGTTCACACTAAACGACAGCGACAACGACGTCGCTGTTACGTCACCATTTTCGGTGACGTAACAGCGACCTTGTAAGTCGCTGTTATGATCGCTGCTTAGCTGTCAAACACAGCAGAAGCAGCGATCATAACGTCGCTGTGTTACATGTTCAGAGAGCAGGGAGCCGCGCTTAGCGCTGGCTCCTTGCTCTCCTAGGTACAGTACACATCGGGTTAATTAACCCGATGTGTGCTGCAGCTACATGTCACAGTGCAGAGAGCAGGGAGCCGCGCGCACTGCTTAGCGCTGGCTCCTTGCTCTCTTTGCTACAGTACACATCGGGTTAATTACCCGATGCATACTGCAGCCACATGTCACAGTGCAGGAGCCGGCGCTGGCAGCAAGAGCGGAGGCTGGTAACCAGCGTAAACATCGGGTAACCAGGGAAAGGACTTCCCTTGGTTACCCGATGTTTACGCTGGTTACAGCTTACCGCAGCTGCCAGTGCCGGCTCCTGCTCGCTTCATTTCGTCGCTCTCTCGCTGTCACACACAGCGATGTGTGTGTCACAGCGGGAGAGTGACGACGAAAAAATGAAGCTGGACATTCAGCAACGACTGGCGACCTCACAGCAGGGGCCAGGTCGTTGCTGGATGTCACACACAGCGACAGCGACGGGACGTCGCTGCAACGTCACAGAAAATGGTGACGTAGCAGCGACGTCGTTGTCGCTGTGTGTGACACCAGCTTAACACCCGCAGTTTTATTCATTAACACTGGCATGTAAAATGACGGGCTTAATGAATCAGGTGCACAGTGTATCTATAGGGCTCCATTGAGCTGATGGAAGCCAAAAAAATGTTCTTTTAACGTCCATCAAGTTAATATATATTAGTGCAGAATTGGAAAAAATATAGTATGTTAAAAGTTGTGTTACTCACTTGTAATGACTATCACGGCACTCTTATCCTCCTTATCCTGCAGTGACATCTTCTCATATGTCACAAACATCTAGGATCCAAATTTGGAAAACTGTCTATTGTTCTGGGAGGTCAGGGTGTGTCCTGATTTCAACTACAGGTATATCGGAGTCCTCATGACTCAGATTCAGTTGATTAATCAAGAGAGATTATTCCCAAAGTGCAAATTTATTAACTATCTTAAAGTGCTGTTCCCAGCAATAAACATAAAGGTAACCTCTTAGATCTAGTGTATATAGAATATGCTTTCCATCTGTCGCTGGATACCAAGGGCAGACTGGAGAGTCCTAAACAAGATCTAATAACATTAGAATCACATAGGTACCAATTTGATACAATAATGCAAGGTTAGATTCCACCTTATCAAAAATCAGCAGTGTTATTGAGCACCAAAGTCCTTTGCAGACATTCCACTCCAGTGGTTAATTAATCTGCTTTTGATGATATAGTAATGGTCCTCAATATGATGTTTATACCGCTGACAATGATGGTAAGCCTGGTGATTTTGCCTCGACACGTTTCCCATAAACAAAATGGTTCTTCAGGAGGCCTGAGTTGAAGATAAGTATAAGATAAACCCAGTCAGAGCTGAACATCCATGGTAAGTCCAAGATAATACCGCATCAGGTACAGGCAATGCTGTAAGGATTCAAACTTCAGCAGTCAGGGAGGCACCATAAGGATGTAAGCTAGAAAGGGATAGAGTAAGTGAAGCTTTTAGTATGTATAATGTGGCAGGTACTTCCCAGTTCCCTAGCGAATGGAGAGCCAGGATAGGAGCAGAGAGTTGGCTGGGGAGGCAGGCCTGAGAGACGTTAGGGGTACTTTGCATGCTGCGACATCGCTAGCCGATTGTAGCGATGCCGAGTGTGATAGTCCTTGTGATAGCTGCCGTAGCGAACATTATCGTTACGGCAGCTTCACACGCACTTACCTGCCCTGCGACGGGACTCTGGCAGGCGACCCACCTCCTTCCTAAGGGGACGGGTCGTGCGGCGTCACAGCGACGTCACACGGCAGGTGGCCAATATAAGCGGAGGGGCGGAGGTGAGCGGGACGTAAATATCCCGCCCACCTTCTTCCTCATTGCAGGCGGGACGCAGGTAAGGAGATGTTCCTCGCTCCTGCGGCTTCATACACAGCGATGTGTGCTGCCGCAGGAATGAGGAACAACATCGTACCTGTCACTGCAGCGAAATTTTGGAAATGACCGATGTACCGCCCCGGGGCTCGGCCGGCTGCCAAGCCGCTCGGATCCGTGCTCGTTGGTGGGTGGCTCGAGCTCCTCGCGGACCCAGGGGTCACGTCACTCTGAAAGGGGTTTGGCGCTACACATAGGGACTTCAGTGGGGAGGTCCACGGCCGGAGCCGTGGTTGTTTGTAGGGGGAATTTGAGTTCGTGATGCCACCCACGGGTTGTGGTGAATGGATGGACACCACCGCTGCCGTTGACTAGGCTCCCGGGGACGGTGTTACGCATCTTGGTGTTAACCCCTCCGTGGGTAGGGGTGATGGTCCCGGGGCCCGTGGGGTCACTGTAAATTGTTGGTGTAGGGCAGTGTTGATGCGGTGCGGTTCCCCGGTTTGGTACCGGCGGCCCACCGCTTGTTCCCGATCCTTACGGTTCCACCGGCTGTAATCCCAGCTCCTGCAGGCGGCCACCACCATCTGCCTCCTGGCCACAGGTTGTCTGGGCTACGACCCGGACCCCTGACAGACGTTCTCTTCTCCTCTGTCACTCTCCCTACTCCTCTCCTTCCTCTCCCTTTCCCTCCCCACGGGGAACTCCTCTGTTTTTCCCGCCTCAGGGTCCTCCGAACTCCTCGGTGGGTGGAGCCAACCACCTGGCCCCGCCCCCTGGTGTGTACGTCAGAACCTGAGAGGGGTGACTCAGGGTTTTAGGTTGGCTGATGGTACCCTTTTTAGGGAGGGGTGTTGTGCGGGGGCCTAACTGTGATTACCTGGCTGGTCCAGGGCGTCACATTCCCCCTTGGTTTAATGCAGACCGTTCATGGGCTGCCCATCCACCATCGGTTTATTTTGTATTCTGAAAAAGATAAAACGGAACAGGTACAAGTATACTAACTTTTCACAAATTAAGCATTTTTCTGTTCAAACTCCCCTTACGGGAGGCACATTTTTTAACCATTGCATTATAAAACATTTTTATTAATAACGGGAACGGGACCGGGTCCTTCAGTCACCCACCCAAACAAACCTAGCCTTGATGGTGCCCCTAAGAAACGGGCAGCACCCCTTTTCCCCGGTCCAGGAACGGGCCCAGGACGGGTACGGAACTCCACACCTGCAGTCTCTCAGGGGCCCCATGTCCAGGGGACCCTAGACCCGGAGGGTTGTCACCGGTTGCAGTGGTGACGGGACCTCGGCCTCCTCTGCCGCAAGCCCTTCCTCCAGTCTGCCTCTCAGGAGGCTGCGGGACGGGACAGGATGGTCAAGGGTCTATTTACAAGCCCAAAAGATTTTGGGTGGCCTGCAAGTTCTCTGCCTTGTCTATTTTTTGTAGAAAAGGGGCAAAACAAGGTCCCAACGGGGACGGGCAGTATGGTCCCAACGGGGACAACTAGTTGGCAGCTAGGACCATACTATGGATCCGCTGCCTTTAACTTTCATCTTCTTCTTCTGGTCTGGGGCGAGGGATTTCATCCTCTGAGGCAGACTCTACCTCACCCTCGAACAGCTCCAGCACACAACAGGCACGGCGGGAGAGGGCCATCCGGTACCCATTCTCGCCACACCGCGGGATGTACGTGGCCTCCATGTCGACAACACCGGGGGCCTCATCTTCCGAGACCGGCTCCGTGTCGGCCTCTGAGCCACTAACCATCTGACTCCATGCGGCTGGCGTCAGGATCTTGTGGATCGGGTCCCATCTCCATCTTGGCCGGGGCCAACGCCCCCTCGGCAACAGGCACGTTGCCGCCAACAATCGCACGGGGGGCCGCCATCGGCACTTCCATGCTTGCCGCTCCTTCAGCCCATGTGGGGACTACATCTTCCTGCAGGCCGACAGTTTCTCAAGCGTCTGGGCCCTCGCGGGGCAGCACTGTGGAATTCGCTACCGATACCGGCGGCAGCGGGCTGAGTGGGGAAGCAGCGGCGGCCAACACGGGCGATGGGGGAGGCCATATAGGGGCCGGGGGCAGGCCGGATCCCTCAGCCGCAGCGGCCGGTCCCTCAGGGACATAGGGACGTGGGTCACCTACCAGCTCCTCTAAAATGGTCTCCACTCCATGCGCCCACGCAACTGCGGCCAGCTCCTCCATTTCAGCTGTCCATTGCTCCAGCAAGAGACGCACATGGGCTCGATTGCGGCAGCACAGCAGTGTCATCTGAGTCTTCAGCCACGCCGCTGTTCCAGGTGCGGGCTCCGGGAATTCGGGCTTGCCTGACGGGGCGGACATGTTGCAGCTTGTGTGTCCAGGAACCAGACGGGTGGCAGAGTCCTGACGATAACTTCAAGGCGCACTTCCACAGGTAAGTTGATGGGTTCAATCCTGTTCGTGATGTCAAGGGAGGAATTTGCGTTGAAGACTGCTAATGGAGTCCTCATTTGGGATATCCAGAGACGATGCCAGATTAGCTGTATATCAGTGCCAATATATATATATCTATGTATATAAGACAAAGAACACAGACATGCTCTATTTTCAGCCAGCATCACCAACTGACTCATGTATTCTATTATTCCAGCATTAAACACATCATTTCAGCCTGAAAGATATTTACAAAAACTTTTCCATTTGCTCACACATACTGATAAAGAATAATTAGGGGGGAGTGCATATGGGCAGCATTGGGAGAATGCATGAGATCATACATCATCCCAAATAATACACTTTGAAGGCAGTAAGCTACGATGAGTTTCTGTAGAAATAGTACATGGGAGTATGGGATCACCCGCCTCATCCCACAAATACTACATTCCTTCTCCTGTGAATTTTACTGATAAGGCTACCAATTAACTTAATGAATATCTCCTTTGTTCATTTATACTTTGGCTAACTTTTTCCAATATACAACTTTGAATTATACTATGGGTCCATGCGATGGCTACATAGACAGACAGATAATTTTGCATCTAAATCTAGATTTCGATTATTTACATACACAGATATTCTTATTACGTTTAAACAAACATACTACAGCTCAGGTGACCTCCACAGTGACACCAGAAGAGTCGATGTGTACCGCCCCGGGGCTCGGCCGGCTGCCAAGCCGCTCGGATCCGTGCTCGTCGGTGGATGGCTCGATCTCCTCGTGGACCCGGGGGTCACGTCGTTCTGAAAGGGGTTTGGCGCTACACGTGGGGAGGTCCACGGCCGGAGCCGCGGTTGTTTGTAGGGGGAATTTGAGTTCGTGACGCCACCCAAGGGTTGTGGTGAATGGATGGACACCACCGCTGCCATTGACTAGGCAACTGGGGACGGTGTTATGCAGCTTGGTGTTAACCCCTCCGTGGGTAGGGGTGATGATCCCGGGGCCCGTGGGGTCGCTGTAAATTGTTGGTGTAGGGCAGTGTTGATGCGGTGCGGCGCGGTGCTCGGCCCGAGGGCACTGGTGTTCTCACTATCACAGATACGCTGGAGTCTCTGGTAAACCAAACAAAATGGTGGACGGTGCCCGCAGCTGGCTGCGTGTCTCCCCTTTTTCTCGGGCGGGTGGTTGCCTCCTTGCTCCTGCACCTTTTGTGTATGTGTTCGACTGCCTACGCTTCAGCGACGGTAGTCCGCTCCGCAGATGGATGTGTGCTGAGGAACCCGTTTGCCTGCAGACGCTGGCCCTTTGGATCTCTATGCCTTGGCGGTGGCTTTCTATCCTTGTTGGGGTGGGCTGTTGTCTTCAGTCAGGCCTTGGATGGGAAGGGACCTTAAGTCCAGTCCTCAATCAGTTGATTTGACTCAGCCCAGTTGTTTCTGGGCCTCGTACTGGGTCTGAGTACCCCTCCTGGTGCTCCGGTTTCTAATTGGTTCCCCAGTTCGGTACCGGCAGGCCACCGCCCGTCCCCGGTCCTTACGGTTCCACCGACTGTAATCCCAGCTCCTGCAGGCAGCCACCACCGTCTGCCTCCTGGCCACAGGGTGTCTGGGCTATGACTCAGACCCATGACAGAAGTTCTCTTCTCCTCTGTCACTCTCCCTACTCCTCTCCTTCCTCTCCCTTTCACTCCCCACGGGGAACTCCTCTGTTTTTCCCGCCTCAGGGTCCTCCGAACTCCTTGGTGGGTGGAGCCAACCGCCTGGCCCCGCCCCCCTGGTGTGTACGTCAGAACCTGAGAGGGGTGACTCAGGGTTTTAGGTTGGCTGATGGTACCCTTTTTAGGGAGGGGGCCTAATTGTGACTACCTGGCTAGTCCAGGGCGTCACACCGACACTACACAGATCACTGATTTCCGACGCTTTTGCGATCGTTTATCGGTGCTTCTAGGCTTTACACGTTGCGACGTCGTTACCGGCGCCGGATGTGCGTCACTTTCGATTTGACACCGACTATATCGCAGTAGCGATGTTGCAATATGCAAAGTACCCCTTAGTTCTGCAAAGAGATTCCTGGTTTGTAGATGGTGTTAGGTTGGCCTAACGGTCACAGCTGTTGCCAGCGATGTCCGAATGCAGAGAGGGTACCGGTGACCCCCCCTCTGCTACTCTGTCTCAATGAAAACAAGCGGACGCCGGTATACACATAAGACTGGAGATGTGCTGCTCCGAATAGAAAGTGTATTGATATTGTTTACATTACAAAGTTATACAAAGTTGATTAAGGCGTAACTATGCAACATACATATTCATTAAAGGCGTGAATTACATATTCCCAGCAAGAGAAATTAATATAATGACTTATACTCCCATAACAAGATGTTTTTCAGTCTTCTCTAAGTCAAAACATTCTGCGTCCTTGAGGTTGGTCTCACAGTTTATTACGCAAATAAGTCTGGTTTGGTCTTGCCAGGGAGAATGAATTTCTATTATTTTCTAAGTCAGTGAAAAAGGTTAACTCTTTCCTCACAATGGCGATTGCTAACTTGGGGAAGTCCTCCAAGTGTCAGGAGCCTAATGCTTAGAAAAGTCCAGGAACTAGATGGGTGTGCACAAGAGAGAGAGAGAGGAAGTCGAGTGGCTGAAGCCATCCGAGGTAGTGAGTGGACGCAGGTAGCCGTGGAGAGACGAGCAAGGGGAAGTGGAGGCTTAGGCTTGGCATCTGGAAGGCTAATTCTCCGGCAGCGAGCTAGACAAAAGAAGTACCCCAGGGAACCGCGACATCAAAACGGGATAAGAATGGCCATGTCTATCAAAAATGTTGAAGATCAAATAAACTGTTCCATGTTGTTTTGCAAAGAGACTCTCTATGTGATGTGTGGCTCTGCCACATCTATGACGGCTGCGGAGAGGTGGACGCACCCCTGAAGACCGAAGTAAGTGTCGCACCCCTTGTTCGGGGTGGATCACAAATACAGGTTCAGTCTGGTAAACTAGAGTGAAACCCTGTTGGCCAACGTTTGCTCCCCTCTACAGTGGCATACCAGGATAATTCCTTCTGTGTGTGAATGGGTTGATGAGATGGATTTCCTGTGCAGGATGGAAAAAATCTCAGCACATAACAAAGCATCTTCTGAGAATTATAAAACCTAGCAGGACTGGATTATGTTCAGGGATTCTCCTGACTTTGCGGTAGTCTCTTTAAATTAGATTATATCTTCACTCTACAGGTCATAGCTTTTTATCTTTTTATTTTTCTCTGTCTTCCCCTTATAATGCTCTTTCTCGTTCTCTCCTCTCTGTTCTTCTCCTTTCCCTTTGCTCTTTCTTCTTCCGTCTTTCCTTTTCTTTGTCCTTACTTCTTTTAGGGCATAGGATTGATATATAATGTTTTTACGTGGAACGCACAGAAGACAGATGTTTATACATTGATGACTGAATGTTCATTTGCATTGTGAGATGAGTCTATGAGTTTTTATAAACTTATATTTTTCTTGGTTTCTTCATGCTGTAAATGGTTTTACAATCCTTCATTAATAAAACTGTTTATGAAAAAAATAAAAAGTTGAGGGTATGATCTCGTAATTGTCCAGTCATGGACAACATGCACCACTTTCTCATTCACCTCTTACGGACTCCAGTCCAGGTTGCTGCAATGATCTGCCAACACCTGAGGATGACATAATAGAGGGAACCTGTTTAAATTGAACCTGTCAGGTGCAATATGCACCCAGAACTATGAGCAGTTATGAGTACATATTGCTAATCTTTACCGTCCCTGTATACACTAACATAGGTAAAGAGATCTTTAGAAAGAGTATTTCTAAAGATCTTTTATCACATGCTATTGAAGTCATGGACTAGTCGCAAGGGCAATACTTCCCTTGGCTAGTCAGTCCCTTTAGCATGTTAGTACGCCCCTGTGGGTATCTGAGTATTGGTGTTGTTGGCTTGTTTACCTAGTGCTGGTATTGCTATTTCTGATTGATCCCCGTTACTGACCTTGGACTGTTTATTGATTTAGCGTCTGCTTATCATATGGAATGATGTATTATGGATTTGATATTAGCATTTTCTCGGACTTTGACTTCTCTTTCGGCTGTTGTACCTCTCCTGCCCTCATGTTACAGATTCCTCCTTATATTAATATGCTGCTGTGCCGCCCCCACGTCAGCCGCCGAGGCTGCTCGGATCTGGATACGCGGTGGCTTGAGGGGGATCTCCAGACCCGAGGGTCGGGGTCGCGCGGCCACTCGAAATAAAGGGAGGTTATTTACAGGGGATTGTAAGGACAGTTCGTGACGCCACCCATGGTGCGTGGTAAGATGGAGTTCCACCGCTTCGATGGGGAGTACCCGGTGGCGATGGTGCAGGCAGCAAGATGTTTAACCCCTCCCCGGGTAGGGGGGATGCCCCGGGACTCGATGAAGGTGACGGGGAGGTGCCGTTGGGACGGTAAGGGGGTCGTTTGCGTACTCACTCAGTCCAATAACACTGACATTGACAACTGTGGTAAGCCAAAGTTCTAGACTCCGCTGCCGCTTGGAGGGAGCACGCCTGGATCCCGTGCCTGTTGGTGTTGCCTGTTAGTCTGTGGCCTTTACCTTGACACATAGTTTCTCTGGTTGGTCCCTTGAGTATAAAACTGGTCGAGTCCCGCTCACCAGTGTGGCTAACTGGGTGAGCTTGCTCTCAGGGTTCACGCTTGGGATTTTCTGGACCGTGTGAGTGGAAAGTCCTATCCCCCTCGTTGCGCTAGTACCCCAATTTTGGAGCAGGTGGAGAACGGATCTTGAAGGCTCCGTCCTCGTCGGGTAAATTGTCAGGACGCTTGAAGCTACTCCCTGACCTAGGGTCCACGTACCCCGTTGTGCCCTAGCCCCTGCCCGGTGATGGCACAAGGCCGCCGGCTGTCCTCCTCGACAGTCCGTGCCCCTTGTCACAATCCCCTGCGACCGGGGTTCCAACTCCTACTAGGCCCAGACCAACGTCTGCCACCTAATAGTCACCAGTAGCCCAGCTCCTAACCTGTGACCTCTCCTCTTGAGAGTCAACAACCGACTAACTGTCTCCTGACACTCCTGACCCTCCCTCAACCAACCCCCCAAGTGGGCGACATTATTCCACTCAGGCCGTCCACTGGTGTGTCTGGTGGGTGTAGTGCAGAGTGTTCCTAGGATTCTAATTAGCTGTTCTTGGCAACGCCAATGGTTAGGGACCCCTAACCAAGGAGGAGGTGGATATTGTACAGAAGGGCAGATTGCACAATACCCTGTGACGTCCTGATAGGCCAGGGAATTACACTGCCTTCACAACTATATGGGCTCATGTGTGACGCCCTGGCCTATCAGGTCGTCACAGGGTATTGTGCAATCTGCCCTTCTGCACAATATAAAATCCTCCTTGGTTACGGATCCTGGTCCTTTGGTGTTGCTAAGAGCTGAGCCAGTCAAAACCCTAGGAACACTTTACACTACAACCCCCAGACACACCATTGGGGGGGCCCGAAGGGAATAGGGCCGCCCACTTGGGGGTTGGTAGGGGAATGTGAAAAAGTGAAAAGAGGAGTGTTGTGTTGGAGGTGAAAGCGAGAGGTGGTCAGGAGCAGGGCTCCTTGAGGCTACTAGGTGGCAGACGTTGGTCTGGGCCTGGTAGGAGCTGGAACCCCGGTCACAGGGGATCGTGTCAAGGGGCACGGATTGCCGAAGAGGGCAGCCGGCGGCCTTGAGCCATCTCCGGGCAGGGGCCAGGGCACGCCGGGAAGTAGCTTCAAGCGTCCTGGTAATTTACCCTACGGGGGTGAAGCCTTCAAGATTCATCCCTCACCCACTCCAAAATCGGGGTAATAGCTCAACGAGGGGATAGGACTCCTAAAACACAATCCACCAAATCCCAAGTGTGAACCCTGAGAGCAAGCTCACTCCGTTAGCCATATGGGTGAGCGGGACCCGATTAGTTCCAAACTATAGGGTCCAACAGTGAGAAGGTGCCACGGAAAAGGTCACAGGCTAACAAGCAACACCAAGGGCACGGATCCACGTGTGCTCCCTCCGTGCTGCAGTGGTGCTCAGAATTCTGGTTTACAAGCTGTCGGTATCAGTATTCTTGGACTGAGTGAGTACGCAAAAACCCCTTTCCTTCTCTCAACGGCACCCCCTGCACCACCACCACCGGGCCCCGGGGCACAACCCCCCTACCCACGGAGGGGTTAAACACCTTGCTGCCATACCACCGCCACCGGACTCCCCAACAGCAGCGGTGGTACTCCGTATTACCACGCACCGTGGGTGGCGTCACTCCCCTGTACATACTCCCCTTTTCAAACTCGAGTATCCGCACGAACCCCTGGGTCCAGAGACCCCTCGAGCCACCGCGGTTCCGGATCCGAGCGGCTCGGCCGCTGACACGGGTGCAGTGCACATGCGCACGTAACTGCAGAATATTCTGCAGTGATTTGACAGCACATGTGTGCTTCAAATCGCTGCAGAAACACTGCATAATCAATGCAGTATTTTTGTTAAAAAAAAGCCGATTTCATGCGCTATGGCTGCTGCCCCCACCATAGACAGAGCGGGAGCTGCATCCAGAATGCACAAATAATTGACATGCTGCTTTTATGAACGCACGGATTTGGGTCAAAATGTTAGCACCCTAATCGCTGCGTTCATAAAAGCAACGTGCGCACGTCTCATGCACAATCTACATAGATTGTGCAGGGGACGCAGGATGCCTGCATTTACGCTGCAGTGCTATTCGCAGCGTAAATGCATATGAGTACATTATGGAGCCCCATAGTCGTCTGGACACAGTGATTAATACATACTCACTTCCTACTCGTTCCCTGCTGCTCCGGTCTCCTCAGCGTGTCCACTGTTCTGCCGCTCTCACAGCTCAGTACACAGGCGCGCACAATAATGATGTCATAGCGCTCCTCTGTACTGAGCTGTCAGAGGCAGACAGATGCTGCAGCAGAATGATTAGAGAGGCAGCGCACCGCTCTCTTTATCATCATTGCTTTCAATTGTATCGGCATTTGCGATGCTGATACAATTAAAAGTGCAATCCTCAGTGGGGGAAGGGGGCCTACGGGAGGTGAGGGAGGCCGGTGCAGAGCTGACATTGGGCCTCTCCTCTCTGACTCACGGGCTCCAAAGCGGCCCCGTGGACTGCCGCCATGGGCAGTACGCCACCCTGCCATCTGCGAGTGGGCCCCCTCGACGGTCCAGGGCCCCGGCACTTGCCCAGGTGTGCTGGGTGCTGATGGCAGCACAAATACCCAAAATATATGTGAAATGGAGGCCAATTCTCTTGAAGGTTAGACTAAGATTTCTGAGGAACACTGCCAGAAGCTGGTGTCTGGCTAGGCATCTCGTCTGCAGTAGGTCATAACAGCCAAAGGATCTCTACTAAGTACAAAAGATAGTTGTCATGAATGAGATGAATAATTCTGAAACTGCAGTATTCAATAAAAATGGCATTTTGCATTGAATTTGGGGAATCCACTTGTTTTATTTACTTTAATTTACTGTGTGGCGGCCATTGTTGTGGTGATTTTGTGTCGGTGTGGCCTGGAGTCTTGGGGACTCAGCCTTGCAGTATGGAAACTGTGAGGCACGAGGTCACCTGTCCTGGTGGTGCATTGTCGCTGCGGCAGTGGTTGGCGCATGGCGTCACACCTTTAAGGCGTCAAAGTTAGAGACCTAACTCAGAGGTTCGACTTGACGTGGCAGTGGGCTTCATACAGTGTGAACAGAATGTTTAACCAAGAACATCATGTTCAAGTGCATTTTTGCCTAGCGGCATTAGATCAACTAGTGATTTTTGGATTTGCGGTCCATGTTTGTTTTTACAACTATGTTGCCACTTGTTTTATTAGTTGTGTTGAGTTATTACATTTTTTTTTATTTGCTTGGGTTATTGGAAAGAGCAGAAAATGTGTAAATTTTGCTAATAAATTTGTTTTGCAATGGGGGTTGAATAATTGTTATTGCAACAGTATATATTAGAAAGCTCAGCTTCTCTAACTCTATCATAACCTGCTCTCAGATAGGGAAGTAAAAATCTGCCCATCATGGTGCACTGTGATATAAATGTACAGTACAGACCAAAAGTTTGGACACACCTTCTCATTCAAAGAGTTTTCTTTTTTTTCGGAAATGGTCTTACAACAGTCTTGAAGGAGTTTCCAGAGATGCTTAGCACTTGTTGGCCCTTTTGCCTTCACTCTGCGGTCCAGCTCACCCCAAACCATCTCGATTGGGTTCAGGTATGGTGACTGTGGAGGCCAGGTCATCTGGCATACCAACCCATCGCTCTCCTTCTTAGTCAGATAGCCCTTACACAGCCTGGAGGTGTGTTTGGGATCATTGTCCTGTTGAAAAATAAATTATGGTCCAACTAAACGCAAACCAGATGGAATAGCACGCCACTGCAAGATGCTGTGGTAGCCATGCTAGTTTAGTTTGCCTTCAATTTTGAATAAATCCCCAACAGTGTCACCAGCAAAGCACCCCCACACCATCACACCTCCTCCTCCATGCTTCACGGTGGGAACCAGGCATGTAGAGTCCATCCGTCACCTTTTCTACAAAGACACGGTGGTTGGATCCAAAGATCTCAAATTTGAACTCATCAGACCAAAGCACAGATTTCCACTGGTCTAATGTCCATTCCTTGTGTTCTTTAGCCCAAACAAGTCTCTTCTGCTTGTTGCCTGTCCTTAGTAGTGGTTTCCTAGCAGCTATTTTACCATGAAGGCCTGCTGCACAAAGTCTCCTCTTAATAGTTGTTCTAGAGATGAGAAGGTGTGTCCAAACTTTGATGTCGTTAGGGTCACGGAATTCGTGACGCACATCCGGCCTCATTAGCAACGTCGTTGCGTGTGAAACGCACGAACGACCCGTTAATCAAAATTACTCACCTAATCGTTGTCCGGTCGTTCTAATCCCGATTATTGTTGCTGTTGCAGGATGCAGATTGTTCGTCGTTCCTGTGGCAGCACACATCGCTAAGTGTGACACCGCAGGAACGAGGAACATCACCGTACCTGCAGCCGCTCGCAATGAGGAAGGAAGGTGGAGGGTGGTATGTTCCGGCTGCTCATCTCCGCCCCTCCGCTTCTATTGGGCGGCCGCTTAGTGACGCTGAACGAACCGCCCCCTTAGAAAGGAGGCGGTTCGCCGGCCACAGCGACGTCACTAGGCAGGTAAGTATGTGTGACGGGTGTAAGCGATGTTGTGCGCCACGGGCCATGTCGCTGTGTGTAAAGCCCGCTTTAGAAGGGAGGACATAGAGCAGGAGGTTAGGGCATGTACTAGTGTTTTTTAGTGATTTGTGAGATTTCAGAAATCTCAGACTTTGCTGGTACTGTAAAAAGCAGTGTTTTATTAGCATGGATTTGCATAAAACCAAGCCAAATCTGCAACAAAAACTTACCAAAAAAGCCCTGTGTGAACATACCCTAATACTGACAAACAGTAATACTTTGGAACACTAGACAAGGGATGGTATCCTCCTCTAGAAACTTGATCTGCAAAAACAATTGCTCATATAGCTGTATAAAAAAAAAAAGTATGGTTCTTGGAATGTGAAGAAAACTAGCCAAAATATATAAAAAAAAATGCTTTGTCCCTAGGCCTTAAATAGGCTGGTAATTAAGAATTCATTAAAGGGCTAAACTAAATCAGATTGTGTATTTCTAACAAAGGCAGGACTGCTTCATAGATACCAACTTAGGCTATGTGCACACGCTGCATTTTTTTGACGCTGCGTTTTTGTGCGTTTTTGGCCGCTAAAAACGCACAAAAACGCACCTGCGTCGAAAAAACGCGGCAAAAAACGCACGCGTTTTGCCGCGATTTGGTGCGTTTTTTTGCTGCGTTTTGCTGCGTTTTTGCTCACTGCGTCCTTATGCGTTTTTTTATCAGTGAACAAAAAAAAAAGGTCTGATGTCATTTCCTTCTTCAATGTGTTCTTCATTCTCCACTAGTGTATGCAGAAGAGCAGACAGCTGCAGAACTACAAGGCTCAGCATCCTCGATCCAATAGTGTATGCAGGAGAGCAGACAGCAGCTGTCGAACTACAAGGCTCAGCATCCTCCTTCCAGGACTGTATGCAGGATTTCTTTGCCCCCCCAAAAAAAAAAAAATGACGTGGGCTTCGCCATATTTTTGTATGCTAGCAGGGTACAGCAGGCAGGTACGGGCTGCCCCCAACCCCCAGCTGCCTATTTGTACCCGGCTGGGAACCAAAAATATAGGGAAGCCCTTTGTTTTTAAATTATTTCATGAATTTCATGAAATAATTTAAAAAAAAATGACGTGGGCTTCGCCCAATTTTTGAGTCCAGCCGGGTACAACTAGGCAGCTGGGGATTGGAATCCACAGTGCAGGGTGCCATGCTTTCTGGGCACCCCCACTGTGAATTGCAGTCCCGCAGCCACCCCAGAAAATGGCGCTTTCATAGAAGCGCCATCTTCTGGCGCTGTATCCAACTCTTCCGGCTGCCCTGGTGACGGGTGGCTCGCCGGGTAATAATGGAGTTAGGGCTAGCTGTATATTATCAGCTAGCCCTAAGCCCGAAATTCATGGTGTCACGCCAATATTAGACATGGCCACCATGAATTTCTAGTAAAGATAAAAAAAAAACACAACACAGAAAAATATTTTTATTAGAAATAAAACACAACACAATTAGTGACTCCATCTTTATTGAAATAAACCCCCCTCCGCAGTAATCCTGGGTTAGGGTCCCGCGCCGTCCAATCCGGATCCAATATCATCTGATCGGTTTGCTGGAAGGCAAAGCGATCTGATGATGTGTCAGGTTCTAGGGGCTGAATCACATCACAAATCAGCTGATTGTATAAAAGCCGATTATACAATCAGCAGATGCATCGGTGCAAAAAAAAAAAAAAAAAAATAATAATACTCACTTATGTGCTGATTACCGGCAGCTCCTGGAGCGATGGGGCGGGAGTCTGATCCTGTCCGATCGCTGCAGCAGCTGCCGGTAATCAGGGATGAAGTCTCCTGATGCATCCGCTGATACCGGCCAGGCGCTCGCGTCACCGCGATACTTACGATCACCTGATGCGTCAGGTGACTGCATCAGGTGATCAGGTCCTGCATCCATCGGAGCTTTCCCGGCCGTCTGCATACAGCCGGAGCGGGGGTGGCGATACCGTGAGAGGATCTGGGAGCGGGCATGGCACCGGGAGTCTGCAGACAGGTGAGTATAACTTTTTTTTTTTTTTTCTACTGTTAACTTTTGTTTTCGCAGCCGCTTCCATCTCCCGCCCAGACATGGCGCCGCACGGCAGCATACATGCCCAGGACGGGAGGTGGACGCAGCGGTGACGGTACCGGGAGGATTCACGCTTCTGTATATACTGACAGAAGGAATCCTCTTCCTGTACACGTCACTTTACTACCCACCTCCTGCGTTTATAGCTGCGTTTTTGGTCTTAGAAACGCACCAAAACGCACCAAAACGCAGCTATTTGCGTTTCTCATTGCGTCTTTCAACATCCCATTGAACTCAATGGATGAAAAGCGCAGTGAAAAACGCGGGAATAATTGACATGCTGCGTTTTTGTGGTCACCACAAAAACGCAGCTGAAAAAAAACGCTGTGTGGGGACAGCAAAAATGAAAACTCATAGACTTTGCTGGGGAAGCAAAGTCATGCAGTTTTGAGGCCAAAAACGCACCCGAAAAACGCGCAAAAACGCCGAGAAAAACGCACCGTGTGCACATAGCCATACAGTGCGTGTGGGAGCAGGCTTTGGTGATGACAGGGTGAATAGTCAGGTTATCCAAGGACAACCAAACAAACCAGTATCAGCATGAACAATAAACTGTTTTACCAATAGGATTACTTGTTAACCCCTAAATGACCCAAGTGTTTTATTGGCCTAGCTTTTTTTTTACTTTGGCAAACATAATTTGTAGCCGATAGGGCGTTTTTTTAAGGCTGTGTGCACTCGCTGAGTTTTTTTATTGCAGATTTGGCGCAGTTTTTTGGCAGCTTGTTGCCCAATCCTGCATGTCTATCATTAAGGCAGCAAAGACAATGAGAATTCAGAAATGCTGTGCACACGCTGCTTCTTTATTCCTTGCAGTTTTGGGTGCAGAAACAAATCTGCAGTATGTCAATTCTTGGTGTGTTTTTTTTCCTGCGTTTTTTTAGCCCTTCCAAGCATTGATTTAACAAAAAAATGCATGGGACAAAAAACACAGAAAACACATGCATTTTTCTGCTACAAGGTGTGTTTTTTGGTGCAGAAAATGTCTGCACCTAATCTGCAGCGTGCACACATACCCTAAGGCTATGTGCGCACGTCGCGTAAAAACATGCAGTTACGCTGCGCTTTGTAGCGCAGCGTAACTGCATGCGTCCTGCGTCCCCTGCACAGTCTATGGAGACTGTGCAGGGGCCGTGCGCACGTGGCGTTTAAGAGCGCAGCGCTTCGGCTACTGCCGAAGCGCTGCGCAAAAAGAAGTGACATGTCACTTCTTTCCTGCGCTTTGCCGGCAGCTCCTGCACGGTCTATGGCAGGAGCTGCAGGCAGAGCGCATGGAATCGGCGCTCACTACGGACATTTCTGCAGCGATCTAAAGCGCACATGTGCTCTTCAGATCGCTGCAGAAATTTCTGCAGGGCTTGTACGCAACGTGCGCACATAGCCTAACACCTTTTTTTTAAAAAAAAAAAAAAAAAGGTAATAAATGCTTCTTTGTTGTCCTTAGGATCCATTTCTGACTCCCAAGCACCCAGCCTGCTTCTGCTAGATGGTGGAAGGATTTTACACCCCAAACTAATGGCATGTCTGTAAAGCTGCTTTAATGTGGATTTCAGTTATTTGTTACTAAGAAATAAAGGCTTGACACATATGACATCTTGACTTTGTCTTTATTGGTTTCTTTATATTGTATCATATGGCAGAAGAGAATGTGTTTCCTGCCTCTGCCCAGGTCCCATATTCATTGTGTATAGTACAGATTTGTATCCTTAATATGTGTATAATATTGAATGTACGAGTACGTGACCTTTACATCAGTTGTTATTTTACATTGCACAATATCACGTTCTACCTTCTCTTGATGTAGGGGCTCTGCTGTCGCCCCCTACAACACTATTATCTTACATAAGGTAATATTGTATTTAAACAACTTTACAAAAGATCAATAGTATTTATTTCCTGCATAGGGGCACAAAGTAGTGGTATGTAGATAGGTAACAACCAGTCCACAACCTCATGTGGACCAGTACGTGGCTGCAGGGAACTTTCCACATGTGGTACTAACTGTACATGCTGCAATTACAGAACATTATCTTCTGAACAGGGGAATGAAACACAATCTCTTTAGTGTCACATATGCACAGCCCCGATGTGCCCCAGATGCTGCAGACGTGGCTCTGATATGTGTCAGCAAAGAAGACAAGATGTGGAAGAAATACTCAGATTTGTTACAAAATGTTACAGCCATCTATCCATCAGTTTTCTTTGGTATTTTCAAAATGTACATCCTCAACTCATTTGTACTCCATTTACTATCGATAGCTTTGTCCCATCCACAGCGGTCTTAAGGGTCTAGTTCTCAGTCTTCGGGGCTTCTCTATGCACAAGGTTGAGTAGAACAGGTTTAGTTGTCTTTAAGTATCCTCGTGTGTCAATTTCCAGAGGGATCTGTAACATTAGATTTACTAGATTAAGACTTATATGAAACATATTTTCTATTATTCATTATTAGAGACAATACAAATCTATTAGCGGGTTCTGGAGCAGGGGTCAGGTCAGTAATCTGTGGTCATCAGACAGGAACCCTGCGAACCTGATGTCATCCGCAGATTAGCCAGCCTGGCATGATATCACCTGTGCTCTGTGCCGCAACTGTGCCAGGCCAATTAATCAAAAGAAGAGCCATCGAGACCAGGAGGTAAAATGCCGTTCACAGGGCTCTCGTTGGACAACCACAGTAGAATCACCTGGTCGCTGGTTCGAGTCCTAAGATCCAGTCCATTTAAAGTATTAAATATTAATGGCTCAATAGTGAAGAGTTCTACAACTTTCTGACAAGCTTTATGTTCTTATGCCTCTCCATCTGTTAGATATTTGCTTGTTGGCAGTGGCACTTAGTAAGACCCCAAATAAACCTTATACTTTCATGGTTGAGGACTTGCTACATTCTATTCAGGCTATGTTCACACAGTGCATCTTTTACAGCATTTTTGGTGCATTTTTGAGGTGACAAAGATGAACCCAAATGCATGCATTTCCTTCCCCAACAAAGTCTATAATTTCTATTTTGCTGTCCGCACAATGCATCTTTTTTTGCCTGCATTTTTTAAGACGCAGCTAAGATGCAGCATGTCAACTGTTCTGCGTTTTGTCCCTGCGTTTCGGAGGACTGGCAGATCAATCACCCCGCTGACTCTGGGTCAGCAGGGGATTGACCCCAGGCATCTGGCTAGATGCCGGTCCCCATATAAAGTCTATGGGGACCAGAATCCGGTGCAAAGGAGTAGGAGCAAGCACTTCATACTTACTGAGTCAACGGCGCGGCTGTCACACTGCTCACTTTCCTCATTACCTTCATTGAATATGCACTGCTTCTCCCGCCCACCGGTGTCTGTGATTGGTTGCAGTCAGACAAACCCACACCCTGAGTGACAGCGTGTTTGACTGCAACCAATCACAGACATCGGTGGGCACTATATCGTACAGTAAAATAAATAAATAAACAAAAATTGGCCTAGGATCCCCCTATATTATGATACCCAGCACAGATAAAGCCCGACAGCTGGGTGTTGGTATTCTCTCGACTGGGCATACCCACGGTTATTGGGCGCCCCCAGCCTAAAAATATCAGCCATCAGCCGCCCGGAATTGCCGAATTTGATGCCATTGTCCCAGAACAGCTTGTCAGTATGCATGCATTGCCCTGGTGCTTTGATCCCGATCGGATGTCTCTTCACGCTTCCTGTCACCGCCCCCTGGCGAAGGTTTACACCAAAATGCCGTGCGTCGGGTAGACACTCATGCCTCGGTCCTCTCTATTCAGGTACAGTCTCACACCTTCTATTTAGCTATGTGTGGCCTGGCACTAGTGTCCGATGTTTCCTCTCAGCACCCTTGGACGCTTTTGCTGATTACAGATCCCTCCATTCATCTTATTCCAATGTATCATATATCTAGCAATTCCACATATGGGCATGTAGCACTCCTGTGTCATCTGTTTCTTTGACAGATATTCATGGCTTTGCTATCCGTTAGTCCTATTAACATTCACTAGCCTAGTGCCTTTTGCATGATCATTGGTATAACATACTGGTCCACTAGTGCTAGGAGGATGCCTGTTGTCACAATTTTTTGTGACTAATTTGTTACATATTTTTAGGCATTTTTGATATACACCGTGTGCAGAATTATTAGGCAAATGAGTATTTTGATCACATGATACTCTTTATACATGTTGCCCTACTCCAAGCTTTATAGGCTTGAGAGCCAACTACCAATTAAGTAAATCAGGTGATGTACATCACTGTAATGACATCAACACCCTATATAAGGAGTGCTTAATTATTAGGCAACTTCCTTTCCTTTGGCAAAATGGGTCAGAAGAGAGATTTGACGGGTTCTGAAAAGTCCAAAATTTGTGAGATATCTTGCAGAGGGATGCAGCAGTCTTGAAATTGCCAAACTTTTGAAGCGTGATCACCAAACAATCAAGCGTTTCATGGCAAATAGACAACAGGATCACAAGAAGCATAACCACCCTATTTTGTTTTTATTAAGTTGCCTAATAATTCTGCACAGTAATAGTTACCTGCAAAAACAGATATCCTCCTAAGATAGCCACATCTAAAAAAAACACTCCAACTACCAAAAATATTAAGCTTTGATATTTATGAGTCTTTTGAATTGATTGGGAACATAGTTGTTGATCAATAATAAAAAAAATCCTCTAAAATACAACTTGCCTAATAATTCTGCACACAGTGTACTCAGGGCCGGATTAAGGTTGGTGGGGGCCCCTGGGCAGAAAATCTGGTGGGGGCCCCATAACGTTAACATTTTTAGCCATAACAGTAGAGCGCGAACTGTAGCATTTAGATAGAAATCCAATGAACATTTATCCTGTTCTGCCACATTCAGATTTACAGTACTACAATACAGACACAGTCCAGGATCACTCACAGCCGTCACTTATACACGGAAAGTAGAGTTAAGGCTGCTTTACACATTTCGATCTCGTATGCGATCACACACGCCCCCATCGTATGTGCGGAACAGGCAATTTGTTGCTTGTGTCGCACAAACGATTACCCCCATCACACGTACGTACCTTCCAAACAACCTCGCTGTGGGCAGCGAACATCCACTTCCTGGAGTGGGAGGGACATTCGGCGTCACAGCAACGTCACACAGCGGCCGGCCAATAGAAGCGGAGGGGCGGATATGAGCGGGGCGTAAACATCCCGCCCACCTCCTTCCTTCCGCATTGCCGGCAGTACGCAGGTAAGCTGCAGTTCATTGTTCCCGGGGTATCACACGGAGCGATGTGTGCTGCCTCAAGAACGATGAACAACCAGACGTTCAATTTTTAGAAAATGAACGACGTGTCAGCGATCAACGTTTTAACACACAATCAGGGTCGCACGTAGCTGTCACACACTACAATATCACTAACGATGCCGGATGTGCGTCACTTACGACGTGACACATCGTTAGATATATTATAGCGTGTAAAGCTTTACTCACATTTTTTACTGATCTCAATGTTAAGGCAGCCAGGGCCGGCTCCAGGTTTTTGTGGCCTCCGGGTGAAAGAGTCTCAGTGGACCCCATCCACACACAGACACGTACATACACATACAGGCATACATATACATATTTGAAGACAAATTCATAAAAATACATATAAACAGACAAATATATGCACAGTCATATACACTGACATATATGCAGACACAGACGCATTAGGGGTCGTGCGCACGTTGTGTAATTCCATGCATTTACACTGCGTATAGCACTGCAGTGTAAATGCATGCGTCCTGCGTCCCCTATACAATCTATTTAGATTGTGCATGATACGTGCGCACGTAGCTTTTATGAACGCAGTGATTTGGGTGCTAAAATGTTGACCCAAATCTGTGCGTTCATAAAATGAGCATGTCAATTATTCCGTGCGCTATGGATGCAGCTCCCGCTCTGTCTATGGTGGGGGAAGCAGCCATAGCGCATGAAATCGGATTTTCTGTACTGAAAAACTGCATTCATTATGCAGTGTTTCTGCAGCGATTTGACGCGCACATGTGCTGTCAAATCGCTGCAGAATATTCAGCAGTTACGTGTGCATGAGCCTTTACAGGTATTAATATGGGGAAATCGCCAGCAGCCTCACTCACCTCTCCCGCTTGTTTCCGTCCAGCTCCTTCAGGACATGTGGCTGTGTTTCACGATGGCTGTCACTAACAGACATGACTGCACACTGACAGCACTGCTGTATATACATCACAGGAGGGGCAGGGGGCATAGACGTTACTGGAGTGGCAAACAGCTCTGGTGGTGTACTCATTACTGCGATGGGTGACATAGCGCTCTGGGGGACCCATATAGTTCTGGGGGGGGCCGCACAGACTGCTCTAATTCATATATACACACACACAGTACTGCTTCTTACACACACAGCTCTGACACACACACACTCACACTACAATGCACCCTCTACACACACACACACACACACACACACACACACACACACACTACAATGCACCCTCTACACACACACAATGCACCCCACATCACCACACACTACAATGCACCCCCCCACACACACACACACTGCACCCCACATCACCTCCTACACACACACACACACACACACACACACACACAATGCACCCCACATCACCTCACACACACACACACACACAATGCACCCCACATCACCTCACAAACACACACACAATGCACCCCACATCACCTCACAAACACACACAATGCACCCCACATCACCTCACACACACACACAATGCACCCCACATCACCTCACACACACACACACACACACACAATGCACCCCACATCACCTCACAAACACACACACAATGCACCCCACATCACCTCACACACACACACAATGCACCCCACATCACCTCACACACACACACACACACACACACAGAATACAATGCACCCCCCCATTACCCCTCCCCCCACATACAATACAATGCACCCCCCCATTAACCCTCCCCCACACACAATACAATGCACCCCTCATTACCCTTCCCCACACAGAATACAATGCACCCTCCATTACCCTTCCCCACACACACGATACAATGCACCCTCCATTACCCCTCCCCCCACACACAATACAACCCTTATCACCCCCTACACACACAAATTACACTGCCCCATCACTACACACTCCTCCCTCCCTCGGAATACAGTACTCCTCCTCTGCCTGTCACAGAGCTGTGTTCCTTCACAAATGTTCTCCGTTGTGTCCTCAGCCCCTCCTCACTCATCTCCATTAATTACACCTGTCTCTTCAGCTCCTTCATGGAGCGCTCGCTTCCTCTTGTCCCCTGTGTGGCGCCTGCAGCACTCTGATGACGTCAGCAAGGTGCTGATCTCATCACGTTGCTGCACGTCGGGGGCGGGGCCGGGTCCCGGCGCGCTGTTCAAATGTATTTACGTCTGAAAGATGCAAATACATTTGAATAGGAACGGAAAGAGGAAGCTGCGGTCATCGGCTCTGCTGCGCTCCTCTACACTGGGTGCATGCCGAGCACAGCACACAGCAGAGCCGACAGAGCACAGCGCGCTGCCTCCTGCTAGTGTGCCTGGCATGCACACAGTGTAGAGGAGCACAGCGGGGACAGCAGATACAGCGGCGCACTACACCGTGCCCCTGCTTCTAGGGAAGGGGAGGCAGCTGCCCGCCCCTCGCTGGGTACGGCCGCAGCACATAGCAGGGAGCATTAGCACACCTGACCCCGGACGTACAAGCGGCCGCTGGTACTTTCGGTGTCAATCAGCGTCCTGTGCCCGCAGTTTGTTTTTGCGTCTTAAAGACGCAGATACAAATAAATAGCGGTGCTTCAACACCCCGCGCCTCCCCCCCCCCCGAACACACAGCTGATTTATTAGACTGTCTTTACGGAGGGGGAGAGGGTGGGAAGAAAAAAAAAATGCTGACAGGTGCCAAGTATGGTGGGGGCCCACTTAGAAGCTCTTTTGGTGGGGGCCCCTGGGCTGGAGCCCCGTCTGCCCCGCCTATAATCCGGCCCTGAGTGTACTATATATGTTTCTTTCCAAACCAAACGTATTTTTATATTTGTATATTTGTTTGCCTATCAAATGTGTAAAGGATTTTATTGTTATACTGTACCAATTATAACCCAGCTGTGTATGTGTATCCTCTGATTTAAACCGCTATTTACCCCTCTCCGTTGGTTCAAAAAAGTATATTTTGCATACGGACGTTTGATCGCATTTTTCTTTCTTTTTATCACATTTACAATAATGCAAACTAACTTGAGTATTACATATATTTCAGAAATTCGCATAACTAAGAATCCATCTTAAATGTGTATCTTACTGGAGTGTCATTGCACGGTCGGAAAGAGAAGTTCTGCAGGAGCAGGGAGATGACTGATTTCATATTGACCATGGCAAATCTCATCCCTATGCAGTTCCGTGGTCCAGCTCCAAAGGGTAGGAAGGTGTAGGGGTCTTGTGTCTCCCGGTTCTCTTTACTAAACCTGTGCAAAGAAATTACACAAAACATAAGGAAATTCATAGCGAACAGCTAATTAAAGGGAACCAAACAGCGCACAGCATGTATCAGATCCTGGCTTTGCCATTGAAGCCAGGTGTGTTCTTCTCTGAAACACAACAAACTAGTCTCTTCTTTAAAGTATACTTTCTTTGGAATGTTGGAGCATTTCAGAGAAAAATATACCTGGCTGCAATTGTGCAGCCAGGATCTGATTCATGTTATCTGTGGCTCGGGAAGCATGAATCAATGGACAGGTTTCCTTTAAAAGGATTGTTCATCTCACAAAATGTCTTTTAAAGAAGCGTAAAATGGCATAATAAAAACCACAAAACACCTCACTGATAATTGTTTCTGTTCTGAAGCTTTCCTTGTCCCCATCTAGTCTCCAGTTCCTTGTCTCGGTCAATAAAAAAAACAAGAATTCCCAGTTAATCACTGCCTACAGGGGTGAACCACCTGGTCTGAGCAAGTGATTGGCTGCAGCGGTCACATGTCCCTGTATATGTACGTTGTCCTTTCAGCAGGATGTAGTGATAAGAAGGAGACCGGGCACAATTGAGAGAATGGTATTAGATGGCTGAGGCGAGTTATTTTTATTTTTTTTGTAAACCATTTTAAGCTATTGTAAATCAATTCGACCAACCAGACACACATTCAGGGATTTTTTGTAAGTTCATACAAGACTTTTGGGGGCATATCAACTATTAAATGCATTATTTTTACAATGCTGATTTCCCCTGTAACGGGGGCTGGTATGTTATCCCCAATTACAGGAAAAATCCAGCCTCTTCTTGAAAAGCAGAACTGATATGCATATACTAGACCTCAGCAGCTCTGTTCCCTCTCAGTACCCAGCAATTACATAATTGCTTGGTCCAGAGTACAAATCTTAAGCGTTTACTATAGTGTGTACAGGTTCATCACTGTTTATATAGTGATCAGAAAGGCAGAGATGGTAATAATTAATCTATAGCAATAAAGATGTATGAATCCAGCGCAGACTTATATTGAATAAAAAAGTTTTTTCTTTCTTTATTGGAATAATAGAATGAATAAAAAATCCAGGGACATGCAAAAGTAAATTCTAGCCCCAGTTCAGAGCGACGCGTTTCAACAAGTTGTTTTAATCATGGTCTTTATTTTGTTTCTAATAATTAATCTCTGCCTTCTCTACTGATTGTCAGGCACAGCTGGACTGTCGGCTCTACACTCCAACTGCACCGATACTGCATAGATTTGTACCGAAACCGGACAAACCATAAGCTGTGATTGCAATAGCTGTAACAACCCCCTGCAGATTTAGCAGGTTTACACATTCGGGATTAACTTGGCATTGTGACTTTTGGACTGTAGATCAGCCTGGAAGTGTGAAATGCACTGCAGCAAAAAAGAATGTTATTTCTTTTTTTATTTTTTTTTTTAAATTGTGAAAAGTTTATTCAGAGGGTCATTTATTATTCAACCCCTCAAACCACAAGAATTCTGTTTGGTTCCCCTAAAGTATTAAGAAGTATTTCAGGCACAAAGAACAATGAGCTTCACATGTTTGGATTAATTATCTCTTTTTCCAGCCTTTTCTGACTAATTAAGACCCTCCCCAAACTTGTGAACAGCACTCATACTTGGTCAACATGGGAAAGACAAAAGGTGCATTCCAAGGCCATCAGAGACAAGATCGTGGAGGGTCACAAGGCTGGCAAGGGGTACAAAACCCTTTCCAAGGAGTTGGGCATACCTGTCTCCACTGTTGGGAGCATCATCCGGAAGTGGAAGGCTTATGGAACTACTGTTAGCCTTCCACGGCCTGGACAGCCTTTGAATGTTTCCACCCGTGTCGAGGCCAGGCTTGTCCGAAGAGTCAAGGCTAACCCAAGGACAACAAGGAAGGAGCTCCGGGAAGATCTCATGGCAGTGGGGACATTGATTTCAGTCAATACCATAAGTAACGTACTCCACCGCAATGGTCTCCGTTCCAGACGAGCCCGTAAGGTACCTTTACTTTCAAAGCGTCATGTCAAGGCTCGTCTACAGTTTGCTCATGATCACTTGGAGGACTCTGAGACAGACTGGTTCAAGGTTCTCTGGTCTGATGAGACCAAGATCGAGATCTTTGGTGCCAACCACACACGTGATGTTTGGAGACTGGATGGCACTGCATACGACCCCAAGAATACCATCCCTACAGTCAAGCATGGTGGTGGCAGCATCATGCTGTGGAGCTGTTTCTCAGCCAAGGGGCCTGGCCATCTGGTCCGCATCCATGGGAAGATGGATAGCACGGCCTACCTGGAGATTTTGGCCAAGAACCTCCGCTCCTCCATCAAGGATCTTAAGACGGGTCGTCATTTCATCTTCCAACAAGACAACGACCCAAAGCACACAGCCAAGAAAACCAAGGCCTGGTTCAAGAGGGAAAAAATCAAGGTGTTGCAGTGGCTTAGTCAGTCTCCTGACCTTAACCCAATTGAAAACTCGTGGAAGGAGCTCAAGATTAAAGTCCACATGAGACACCCAAAGAACCTAGATAACTTGGAGAAGATCTGCATGGAGGAGTGGGCCAAGATAACTCCAGAGACCTGTGCCAGCCTGATCAGGTCTTATAAAAGACGATTATTAGCTGTAATTGCAAACAAGGGTTATTCCACAAAATATTAAACCTAGGGGTTGAATAATAATTGACCCACACTTTTATGTTGAAAATTTATTAAAATTTAACTGAGCAACATAACTTGTTGGTTTGTAAGATTTATGCATCTGTTAATAAATCCTGCTCTTGTTTGAAGTTTGCAGGCTCTAACTTATTTGCATCTTATCAAACCTGCTAAATCTGCAGGGGGTTGAATACTACTTGTAGGTACTGTGTAATATATATATATTATATATATATTATATATATATATATATATATATATATATATATATA